>NW_009611791.1:0-1815 GCF_000690535.1 Cariama cristata
ACCTCCCGGGGGCAAAAAGCACCCAAACCCGCACCTACCCTTCTCCTGCAACGCTTCCCCGCCCCGCAAAGGGAATGATTTCCCTTCCCCACCCTCCTCGTCAATGGCCCGGTACCAGCAATCACAGACCGTTTCATCGCTATTTTACTGAGGAGGAAATAAAATACAAAACTACTCTCCTCCCGGAGGCTGGATCTGGAGTGACCCCGGAGGAACCGCTGGAGCTGAGCTGCAGAGGATCAGCCCAAAGAACGTAAAATTGCATTTCAGGAAACTTGTACACATCGCCAGTGCGGCTCTCAGCAGACACGCACACAGAGCTTCCTTCAAAACCAGCCAAGAAAAAGCACGGTCTGAACGTGGCTGCACTTCCAAGGGAGGCGAGGGCAGACAACGAAGGGACGTGCCCGAGCTGGAGCAAGCAGAAGCTGTAAAGAGCGTTTACCTCTGGCATACAAATTGGAGAAGTCTGTCTCGGTGCGCCGGAACCTGGATTCCTTCTCGCTGTTCTCGCATGCCAGCAGGCTCTTGGAGGACTGCCTTTCCTTCAGGGAGCTGACGATCCGGCCCTTGTCTTCCAGGCTGTTGGTCCTTTGCAGGAACCCTACATTGTTATTGCAAGTCGCACAGGTCAGAGTTTTCTCACTTCCCAACATGTTTAGAAATATCTAAAGCAGCTCTCTAGACAACAGTTCAAAGCAGTGTGGGCTCTAGATCTGACTAACGAGGTCAGGAATAAGAGTATTTATGGGGATTATTTGCCTCCAGGAGAGAGAGCTCAAAATGCCATCAACTGCAAAAACGCAGCCATGCAAAAAACAAATTTTCGTCATTTAGTGCAGTGGTAAATTCTTATTAAGTCGATCAGACAGATTCCACTTCAGTAATCAGCCACTGGAAGAGAGTTCAGGATGAGTCAATGCTATTTCAGCCTGCAGGCGAAGTTTATGGACCTAGCAGACAGGGGCAATGATGTATGATTAAAATCAGGGCCACTTTCAGTTCTCCTCGTGGTGCTCTCCCGCACAAAAGGCATGAGAGCAAGGAGCCATTCTGGAGCAGCCGCCCTGACAGCGCCAGAGCTCTAAGGACACCGGCAGCACTCATCAACCCCACCTTCCTCGTACCAGTACGGACCAGCACGTGTCCGGGAGATGCAGATTTTCCACCTGAAAAGATGCTTTGATACTAACACTAATCATCCCTGGGGGCTCCAGGAGCTCCGCTCCCACCGGAGACGCAGCCCTGGCGCCCAAGACCCGATCGCAACTGCCGTTGTTATGTGCAACAGCAATAACAAGGAGAAATTCACCCCAAGAATTACGGCGGTGGGCGCCACGCAGGGCCCGTGGCAGGTAACGGGACACGCCTATTTTAACAAGCCAGGCAGAACAATTAATTTTCAGGATTTGATCCATTAAATCCATGCCCGATAAAACACGCATACTGTTGGGCTTTTCTTTGTTAACGAAGACATCGGATTTTGACCTCCCAGGCTGCAGCGAGCGTGCTGGATGTTTGGAGGAGGCAGCGCCGGCCTCCTTTTTTCTTTCTTTTCTCTTAGAACTAGTAACAATTGAAACCAACGCTCGTCGCGGCGGGGGATATCTGCCACAGAGGAGGACTTCGCAGGGAGGAAGACCAGCGCCGTAACTTCGCTCCCCGCCTTCCCCGCCGTTCCTCTCCAGCGCCCTCCGCTTCCCGGAGCCCCGACGGCGAACCGGGACCGCGGGCTCCTCCCTTGGGCAGGCCCCGGGGGCTGCATCTCCGTGTGGAGAAAAGGGAGCGACGCTGACCCGCTGGGCGAATGGCTCC
>NW_009611791.1:1916-2141 GCF_000690535.1 Cariama cristata
CACCCAAACGAGTGGCCGAGAGGGCTGTTCGCAGGAGGTTTGTCAAGCCCATCCTCTCAGCGAACACTTCACGTTTTGCCTTTTAATACTGATCTTCTACTAATTAGTTTCTTTCTATGATGCTTTTAGGAATACGAGTTATACGAGCAAAAACTCTTCCAGGGAAACACTCTTCGCGCGTAAGTTAAGAGCAGCCGTCCAGGATCGATGACCTTTTCCTTTTTT
>NW_009611792.1:0-522 GCF_000690535.1 Cariama cristata
ACCCTTCTCCCCTCCTCCCTCCTTCTCTCCCTCTCTTCTCCCCTACGTCCCTCCTCTCCTTCCCCCTGCTCTCCTCCCCATCACCCCCTCCCTGTGCCTCTCAAAGCCACCATAATAGCAGCTTGTTTGGCACTTCACTTGGTCTCAATGAGAAAATTCCCCCCCTCTCTCTCTTTTTGCCTTCGTTATTTACAAACCCTGCAACCCTGCAATAGCTCCTTTGCTCAGGGCTGCGGGAAGTGCCCATTTTTCAACATTTTTCTTTGGCTTATGTTTGTCATCCTCTGAATTACCGCACTGGGGAGTCCAGTCAGCCCGACACCGGGCCCTGCTATTCATGCCTCTCCGGCTCCTTGAGATCATGTAGGGAGAAATTAGTTATTTATTTCGAGCACCACTGCAATGCACTTCCCCACAGAAGTGTTTGTTTTGATCCCCCGCTGGAAAAAGGGGCTCTGCCGGCAGCGCCGGGTCCGGCAGGAGACGTGGTGAGGGCAGGGCAGGGTGCGGGCCGCCCTGGGG
>NW_009611792.1:562-3257 GCF_000690535.1 Cariama cristata
GGGGGGTCCCCATCATGCTGAGATCCTGGAGCAGATGCTCTCTGCGGGTCTTGAGAGTTGCCAGGTGATGTTGTCCCATCAGGAAACCTGGGTGTCCGTGGTTTTATCTCTAGGTCAGACATGCCACGCTGAGATGGATCCCAAGACCGCATGGCTCTGGGGGAGCATCCCACCCCGGGGTGACGATGACAGCACCAGGGAGTGCAACCCGGGAGGCTCTGCCAAGCACTGAAAGACTGGGCGGATTTGGTGGCTGGATGAAAAAACCCTGCACAGGCACAGCCCATGGTCACCGGACACGGTCCCTGGCCCCACTCGCCGACTGCTGTCCTACCCACCCCGACCCCTTCGCAGAGCGGTGCCAGCCCTGCACGGGCAGCCGGGCTTTGGGTACGGGCAGCGCAGACCAGGAAACGTTCACCAGCTTGGAGAGAGACCTAGACAATGGGAGTTGGGAAGGACACTGCCTGTCCAAGGAAATCCCATCCTTGGAGGATGTAACTCATCTCCCCTTCTCTCTGTGCCAAGGTCAGGAGTCAGCAAGTCCCATCGCTGAGCCCACCGGTGCTGGCGCAGACTGGGCTGGCACGTCCCAGCTCCATAGCCATCCCAGTGGTCGGGACGCTGCCGATGCCCGTGAGCCCTTCTCTTTGCGGAGATGCCGTAGGCTGGCACAGGCAGCATCGGCACTGGCCGCGGCAGGCTGCTGGGGAAGAGGCCCAGGGAGCTGCGGCTTTAAAGAAAGAAGAGGAGCAGCAGGAGGAGGAAAATGCAAAATTGGCCCAGTGGGTAGACCTGCTATTTAAGTGCAGTTGAGAAGCGAGCGGGAGGAATTACAGGAGAAATGATAGTGCCCTGACAGCTGCCATTTCCCACCGCCAGTCTCCCCTAATGGAGTCCTAATGTAGTGGTGGGCTCTGCGCTGACAGCCCAGCCCGAGACAGGGCTCGTCTTTGTGCTGGTGACAGATGGGACAGTCCGGCAACAAACCTGTAATCCTCTGATTTCTGCTGGTGCTGGCTCAGCTTAACCCCTTCTTCCCCCAGCACCCGCTCCCTGCCCAGGTGGGTGGCTGGCGTGGGGTCTGACCTGTCCCTGGGGTCCCCCACCGACCCGCTGCCGTGTGCCGCGTCTGGCAGCAAAGCCAGGAGCTGGGAAGAGGAGGCAGCTGCCTGCAGGTCCCTGCGCATCGCTTGACTGCTGCTGGCCGGGGCACCGTGGCAGAAACTCAGCCTGGTCCCCAAACCGAGCCGGAGCAGGCGGCAGCGTGGCTCCCTGCAGGGAAAGCAAAAAGCTGGACCCGACTCTGGCCGGGTTCCCCGTACCGCTCAGCCCATGTGACATTTAAGCGGACAGGTGAGCGCGGGCAGGTGTGCTCTGCGGCACGGCATGGCATGGCACGGCACTTGCCGGGAGGGCTCTGGGCTGACTGCCCGGCACAGCACCCGCTGCGAGCCTCCCACTACCGCTGGCTGCCGGCTCTGGCACTCAGCCTCCTTGCCTGCCTCAAATTAGCCCCAAACCCGGGTAGGATTAGGCAGTTTTAAGCTACAAGGTATGACCGTTCCTCCCCCAAAACCAGGCTGCCTTGACTACAGGCAGCTCCGGTCCTGCTTCTCAGGATGCTGGGGGTGACAGCAGGAAAAGCTGCCAGAATTTTTCTGAAGAAAAATAAATGCGTGCAACTACTCCATGCACTTGTCTGTCTGCTGGGGGGGAAGGCCGGGCGTGCTGGGGGACCCTCTGCAGCAGAGGGGTGGGCAGAGGGATGCTCTTGCCCCTGTCTTTCAAAGATTAACCACCTTCTGATCTCTTCTCCCCCATCCCAAAGGATCCCTGGGGAGGGATTTTTAGATGCTTCACTGTTAGGCAAAGGTCCAAGCCCCTCTGCCTCCTTCCCAGCACGGAGCATCTCTCACTTACACCCTATCATCTGACCTCCAAGAAGTGTCTGGGTCTCCATTCCCTCCAGTGAAACCCACCAGCATCCTTCCAGGCTGCAAGAGAGCTGTCTCCGCTCAGCACAGGGCAGCCAGCTCTTCTCAGCCTTCAGAAACAGAGCCATCACCCCAGGATCACAGGCACCAAGCAAAAAGTCACCAGACCGACAGGGTCCCAGCACCCTCCTCATCTTCCCCCACACTCCCATCCCACCGACACCGTGCCTGCCTGCCCGGGCAGGGGTTAGCAGGTAGGACAGAGAGATCCAGGCAACTCTGCTGGGTCCGTCTGCTTGTCCATCCCACTGCAAAGGGGGGGTCTTAAGCCGACCCCCACTCTCGGCTCCGCGACCATCCTCTCTGGCCGATCCAGACCTACCCGAGGCCACGGGGAATAGAAACATCCCCATACCACATCCCTGCCTCGGGGAGCAGCTGGGACCCTAGGGCCGATCCTGGTGGATGCTGAGGGTCCCCATCACCCTCTGCTCGGCAGGGAGCCCCAGCCCCCGGCAGCATTAGACCCTCGTCGGCAGGAAAACGCAATGCGGTGCGCGCAAGTCCTCGGCACAATTAGCCAACAAGTGGCTGTTTTGTGAGGGATTGTTGCTGATGTGTTTTAAGTGGCTTTCTGAGTGAAAAATGTGAGGCGCTGGAGAGGCCGGCAGACAAAGAAGGGGATGCATTAGGTTTTATTGGTCTGCTTCGCACACATCTGACATCACTCCACGGAGCAAGTTCTGCCTGGCTTTGGG
>NW_009611793.1:0-324 GCF_000690535.1 Cariama cristata
CCCAGGGCGTCACCTGGGGCTGGAACCAGAGCCCTGGGGAGGCAGCAGGGAGGTTTAATTTCAAAGGTCGGCTCAGGCAAATAGTTTTATTTACAGTTCTTTAGATTGTCCTGTTCGTTTTCTCTCCACCCACGTCAGCGGAGTGAGAAGGATAAACCATCCAGGGAGAGGTGCAGCTTCGTAGGACTGAAGTTGGTGGTGGCGAAGACGAGCATTCAGATGTTGAATTAAGCGGTTCCAGGAAATGTCTGTGTCGGTTGTTAGCCGGTGGAGGTTACAGCATGAGAAAAAAAAAATTGTTAGATTTTTTTTTTTTTCTTTAGG
>NW_009611793.1:451-1596 GCF_000690535.1 Cariama cristata
GGCCGCCAGCCCCTTCCACTGCCCGGAGCACCGCACCGGCACTGCCCGGCCGTCCTGCGTCCTTGGGGCTGGCAGCAGAGCCCTGGGGCTTACAGGGGTAACCGGCACCTCCCCAAATCACCTTGTCCCGCTGCTGCCTTTTTGCCCACGTGAAGGGATCTCTAGAGGGGAGCTGTGTTTGCTTTGGGCTTGCAGCCACCCCTCTTGCCAGAGCCCAGCACCTCGGGAAACTGGAGCATTTCCAGGATTTTCAGGTGGATTTTCAGGTGGCGTGTACTGTTTTTCGCGTTCTAGCAATTCCTCCTGCACTGACCCTACTGGGATCCCAAACGTGGGAGAGATGGTGCTGAGTCCCAAGCGTAGGAGAGACAATGCCGAAGCCTCGCCAGTGAGAAGGAGCTGACAGCAGCTGCCTGTGGGGGCTAAAAGGACAAACTTCAACCGGACGCATTCGCAGGCTGTGTTTTGCTTTGTAGCTGCAATTGAGGAAGTTCATCAGTTTGGGCCATTTTTCTTTTTTTTTTTTTTCTTTTTTTTCTTTCTCCACTCTCATTCACCCTGAAACAGGGCATGGGCTTTCCTTGGGGGGCTGTAGAGGCTCTGGACCAAGGTCACCTCCCGGGGGGGTGATGCATCCAGCTCTGGGGTTTGCAGCAGGCAGCCTGGCGGCTGTGGGATGCTGGAGGGGCGACTGCTGGGCTGTGCAATATCGGGGAGGCTCTGCCATGCCCCCGTCTTCCTTGTCGGGACTCTGCCTGCCCTGATCAGCCTGTACAGAGCTTCAGGGCAGGACTGGTCATCTTTTTTTTTTATTTTTTTATTTTTTTCCCGTTCCGGGCTGTGCTCAAGGGGAAGTGGTGCCTGCCCACGCCACCTCTGCCCAGCCAGACCCACGCCACTGCCGCAAGCAGCGGGAGAAGCTGGCAGCAAGAAGCAGGAGTTTGGGCCAGCTTGCAGGGTGCTGGAAAGCTCGTGGCAAATTTTAAGAGAGCCATAACAGGCAAATCCAATCTCCACCTCAGCTTCCTCGGCTGCAGGGCAGCATCGCGGGTGATTTTATTCCTGCAGGCATGGGCTGAGCTGGGTTTTCCGCCGGCGTAGGTGGCCCAGCCAGAGCCTGGGAGTGGTGGCAGAATACCTCCGGG
>NW_009611793.1:1663-2029 GCF_000690535.1 Cariama cristata
GGTAAGTGGATCCGCTCTGAACTCGGCGGTACAATGCTGGGAAGTCGAGGGCAGCAGTTTGGGGGTACAGGGAAGTGGGCTGATGTGCAGGACCCCTGTTACAGCAGAGTTCAAGGGGGTTGACCAACACACAGAGGCATTAAATGACTTTCCAGTATGGTGCAGGGGGTTCGTAACGAGGCGTAACGAGGAATATCCGTGTCCCTTGCTGTCCCCCTAACCCATGCTTCCAAATCCTCCTGCCTGCGAGCTTGGGCTCCACCAAACAACGTGCCTCATTGATTCCCAGCCCTGGACTGGGTGCTCCCCAGTTCCCTCCGGCCTTGATCTTGCAGGCAGGGCTGAGGGAGGGCTGACGCCACAGCC
>NW_009611794.1:0-217 GCF_000690535.1 Cariama cristata
CAGCGACCCTCTCCATGTCCCCTCCCTCAGCTGAGCCTGCAGGGAGATAGGGTGCAGCACCCAGGGACTGAATTCAACCCCAGGCTTCACAGGGGACACCGGCGCTGCAGGCCAAAACCCTGCAGGCGAGCCCGGCGCAGGCCAGCGCCAGCTGGGCCACACCAGTTGCCAGTGCTGGCTGCGGCCAGGGCGCTGCTGGCAGGGGGGGCCCTGCACG
>NW_009611794.1:244-486 GCF_000690535.1 Cariama cristata
AGCCCCCCCGCACCCGATGGACAGCTCTGCAGAGGCAGTGACCACACACCCTTGTGGTGTTACAGCCTCGCTCTGCTGTGCGTTAACCACCACACAATTGCTTTGTACTTCCAATTTACATGTATTTTCCTTGTGGAGCCCCAAATATGCCTGGGGCTGCGCAGCTCATCCCACCAGCTTCCACCCTGCCTCAGGGGGACGGCCTCTTGCTGCCAAGGCACCAGGCACCACCTCGGCAGAAC
>NW_009611794.1:711-994 GCF_000690535.1 Cariama cristata
GGGGCAGGTGCTCCCCCCCCCCGGCGCGTGGCGGGCAGCCCCTACATCCCCATGTAGGTGCCCCGCGGAGGGATGAGCCCAGCAGCTACCATGCGCTTTTCACTTGTTAGGAAATTGAAGGTTGCGCACGCATTTGGCTGTGAAATAGAAAAGGGAGGGAGTGAAGCCCCAGCCCTTCCCCACAAAGCACACAACCCCCTTCCTCCTGCCCATCCCCGGGGCAGGCAGAGCCCCGGGTGGGGGTTCCCCAGTGGCCACCACCCTCCCCTTCACCGTGTTGCTG
>NW_009611795.1:0-17467 GCF_000690535.1 Cariama cristata
CGGTCCCCCCACCACCGCGGGGCCCTCTGGCACTGGTGCCCTTGGTCAGGCGCTTGTTTGGAGCGCAGGCCCAGGGCACGTAGGCCTTGGCTTCAGAAAATCGAACCCTCATGCGAAAAGCGTTTTGCTCGGCCTACAATAATCCTAGATACACGTAGACACAGAACTATATGTCTTTTATAACAGGGAGATGATGTTACAATCACTGATCTCAGAATGCCTGCTCTGTAAAGTTTACATTGTCAGGACATCTGACAGTGAATAAACAGTAGGCTCCTATGACCTGAAGGACTGCAAAATATGTTTAGGTTCACTGGAATCACTTAGCAGCACTCAGGCTAGGCTACATGGAAAAGTTAGTGCATGGGAAGCGAGTGGCATACAGCCACTCTTGGAGTACCATAGAGTAATTTATGTGCAGTAAATTCATAACCTAATTTCAGGAATGGCATTAGACACGTGCAAAGTAGCATGTTGGTAACAGAATGGAGCCATACTTTAATGGCATGCTGGATCACAGCACCACTGAAGATGTGGGTAACTTCACATGGTGCTTGATTGGCTGCTGCAATTCTAGCAGGTGTATTTTAACTTCTACACACTGAACACCACATAGGTGGGTTCAGTTATAGACAGACCTCATGTTTACTGCTGTACCTTTCCCTTGAGTGAACAGGGGGTTGTGAACACCCAGCATATATATTTGCTAGCAGAATAGAGGGGCTTACAGTGTCTCCCCCACAGGGACTGGCAGGCATGTCATAACACGGAGGCACAAAGGTGCATCTTCCCTACGTTTAGATCAGGGGTTTCCTTCTCCAGCAAAAGAAACACCACTTCCTTCCCAAGAGCAGAACTAACCCTGTATACACCACAAAACAACTGTTTGTGTTATGTACATGATATAGTATGTGCTGTGCACTTCTCTAAATCCAGGTTCCCATCCCCCTTAAAGAGCTTGTTAGAGCTCTACAGATGAGGAATTCAGAAACGATTTTCAAAGCATGGTTACTCAAGCTGGAAGTTAGCTTTTAGCCAGACTTTAATACAGCTTCCAGTATTGCAAATAAAAATTTGCAACTGCAGCTGGGTAGTTTGGTTTATGAAATAACTACATCCATAATCTTCAAGAATAATTGAAAGTTAGCTGAAATCTCTGGCACGTATTTGTCACAGGGATTCTGGATCCTTTGAATGGACAAGGGACACCTATATATTGTCATCAGAAAACCGGTCACCAGGAAAAGAATATCTCAAGTTTAAATAGGTTATACAAATCTTGTGATCCTTCTAAATGCTCATAGTAAACAACTCCCTTTCAGCCTCCTCAGAACCTCTTCTAAACTTTTCTCTAGTTTTAACAGGGCTTGCAAAGGAGATACTACCAATATAGGTCATTTTTAAATGTTCTAGTTTGATCCCATTTCATCGCAACTTGAATGGAGGACAAAACAGATGCACAACATAAAGATATATATCTTATTTAAGATTTTAATTTTTTGCCTGACATAACAAAAAAGCACTTAACTAACAAGAGAAGCCACAAAGTAGGAATTTTATGTCACAGGACACTGTTTTCTAAGTAGAACATAAAGGCATGCAATCGTTTCTCGTTTCCTGTTCCAAAGACTTCACAATTTCACATGCCACTAGTACACCATTTAGTCACTAAATGTATTGCATTGAAGACCTCTGACAGTTGGCCAAAATAAGAGGCTGCATCATTATCAGAGTAATGACTGTATGCGGTTGGTTGTACTGATGATAGTATGGAATAGTTTACTGGATTCTTTTGTACATTTTGTTTTTCATCCACCAATGAAGAAATGTTCTAACAGTGACAAACAGATGGGATGCAGCATTTGCCAAAGAGGAGCGCAAAGCCTGTCTCTGGGTAACATTCTTTCGCACTTATAACCTGTACAAAACCATTGTCACCAGTGAAACTCTATGGAATATAAAATAAATCAAATTGAAATTTGGCCTTCTAAGCTGCAGATTTTTGTTTACTTGTTTACTGCATTAAATCTTTGAGATGCCCTACCAGATGATTTTCATAAAACCTTGGGGAAAACTCCAGAGAACTCTCTGTAATTAAGTGAGGGAAAGGCAAATAAGCGATGCTTACATGTTCTTTTTCAAGTGGATAGCTTAGCAGTCAGCAGATACGCCTGTACTGTAGCCGAAGATGTGGCTGCTGGCAGAGCTCCTACCAGAACCCAAGCTAGCTAGATTGGGCGAGCTTTTGAGAATGAGAAATCAGTGTCATATTTTTGGGTTTGATATAAACAGGTCAGCTCTACCTGTGAGAGCAGAGGATTAGAAACAAAGTTTTGGAGAGGCCAGGTTAAGTTTGCAGCAGAGAACCTCAAACCAGGGCTCTGGCTCAAAAACATTCTTCTTTGGCAAAGAAGTCTGTGCCTTCTCCCGTACTCCTTAAATGTCATTCACCACCACTCCGCAAAGAGGGCAGGCACAAGGAAAGAGGAAAACAAGGACAAAAAGAGGAGACAGATGGGAGAAAATGCCCCAGCCAGGCTTTCTGCTGAGAGAAACAAAGGTGGAACCATGACACCTCTGTTTTGCAAGACCAGAAACTTAGGCCTAAAAACATGGATTGCAACAAAAAGTCATGGATGAGGACAAGAGGGTTAAGAACCAGGTCATCCTTGGAGCTCACGCATGTGTGCACGTACATGCAGAGCTACGCAAAGAACAACAGTTGTGTTTGGATTGGCTGGAAAATGGGTACCAGGGAAAAGTGACAAAAAGGAGCTCATCGTTATCAAGCTGGAGAACAAATTATCCTTACACAGACATCCTGCGAGAGCAATGCATCTTTGGAAAACAAGACACAACCTACGAAGATCACCTCTGTTGTCAGCACATAGAGACGGTCTGATAACGTGAATAGTGAATGAACCCCCAGGCCAACAGCAGACTCCCTGATCTGCGTTAGGAAAGTTTCACACTTGGTCTTCTGGCATGAAGTGGACATGCTAGAACTGTTGGGTTTTTTCTTGGATCCGACTCTGAACTAAATGTCATCAGGTGTTTGTTTTGGTTTTTTAACCACAACTGTTACAGCATAGTACATCACTGTGGTTGTGGACAACCTGTTTCTACATGGCTGACTCAAGACTTGAATCGAGGCATGGCACTAATTCTAATGGACAGTTTATGAAAGGTATTGCTGCGGTTCAAATGACAAAAAAACACCAGTATCCTCATGTTAAAGCTAACTCATAATCAAAATGCAATAAGACCAGGTCCATCTTGGAATTTTATGTAATTCTGGCTGTAACATTCACTGTGCATGCTCATTTTTAACTTTTAGCAACTCTTTGAAGTTCCTTTTAGAGATTAAAAGCCTTTCTTTGTTGCTGTGACTTGCCAGAAGTGCACCAGCAAATATTTAAGAATCACTGTCTCCACCACCAAGAAGTTTTTTCATATCCAGAAGTTTTATTCTGAACAAGACCACTATTAACTCTTCTAATGAATATTCTTACAATTGTAGATATCTCCTTTTGCAACTTCCTCTTGCAAAAAAAATTATAGCCCTGAGTTTTCCTCCACCCATAAATCTGGAAGGAGACCCACTCTCTCTGGGCTCAGTGGAACTAAAGAGGAGTGAAGCTATGCAGTGCTTGCAGGACCATGGTCAAAGTCTGCATCTCTTCTGTCTAATCATTCTGAAACAGCCAGTATTTTCTGCGTTTGGATTATGGCAATGGAGTCAAACTACTAGACAACTTTCATTGCCCAGATGTAGAACAAGTCAGGTTTTTAAATGCTTGTTGGTCCGAAACATCAGCACATGATACCAAAGTTAGCATGTTCCTCTCCTGCCTTTTCTCATTAGAGAAAGACTAGACTTAAGGGATGACACCAACATGCTACTCATTTCTTGGTTACATACTTAAACACCTTAACTCATACTTAAAATGTAGTTTTAAGGGCACTAGATGACAGTGAAGTATTTATTTGCTTAGTGTCACCAACTTACCCTCTCTCCCTTGCCATCCATCCACCCAACTCTTCCATGTTTAGCACTGTGGTATCTGAGAACCATCAAGCCATTGCACACTCGGGTTCAGCTTTTTGGCAGGATCATGTATTAAGTAGGCTGATGTTCATTTGTTTCTCCTCTGGAAGGAGAACAAGGGGCCTGATTTTCTATTACATTAAGGTTAAAGCTACTGGACCTTAAAGTCCATCAATACAGTATGTTGTGTCTCTGCATTGGTAGTGATGAAGAGGAGCCTGAATTTGCGTACTGGACTCAGTCAAGGTACAGAAAATAGTCAGAAATTATCCATACACATGCACACACATATACACATTACCATACATATCTGGAAGCAGCTATTTAAGAAAAGCTGGGACAGACTATAGGCTTTCTGGGGGGACCATCTATAGAAATTCTATTTCCTGATCCAAAAGGCACGTATGTTAAATACATGGTATCTTTGGAAGGCAAGATAGCCAACTATTAGTGCACATTATGCTTTAATCTTATTATGTGTTTGCTAATAATAATTTATTTTTATGCTACTGTCATGCAATAAAGCTCCAGGTCCCTCATAGCAACACAGCTGACTGCATCCCGGCTTTTATACCGTGAGCACTGTCCTGGGTGGTTTAATACATGAAACTTGGATGCTTTATTTGTATGCTTTGTAGTTGCTTCTGCCATCTTTGATTAGTATCACCTGGAAATCCCAGCTTTTCTGCATATAGTCACACCCAAGAGGAAAGCCTGACTCAGAAAAGATTAATGTCACTTTGCTTTCTCCCCTCATCTTTTCTCTGTAAAGGAGGAGAGGTTTCTGATCATGGCAGTGTATTAGTAAAGATAGCCTAGATAGCTGAATACCTTAAGGGCCTCAATCTCCTCTCATATGTCCCAGAATTAAAGCTGGTGTAAGTCTGTTGACTTCAGTGGTGATTTATACCTGCATTAGTGAAAGGAGAACCAAGTTCTGAGGGTTTTATAAGCAATACTATGAAATTTGTTCTTTTAGCTTGTTAAACAGACAGTACCAAATTCACATTTCCGTTAAAGAGAAGATTGTGACATTAAGGATGTCTTTTTCCCGAACTATTTACTCCTGCGCTCATTTGCTATGGTGATGATGAGGGTGGCAGAGTGAGGGCAGTCCTTACGCAGACCCAGGGAGCAGATTTAGAGGTCTTCCCTGCTGCAAATGCATGACTTCTTTTCTAGTGTTTGGACACACAAACTCTGTCTGATATAAGAACCATCAAACATGCACACACAAACCGAAGTGGTAGCACATAAAATTGGTATGAAGGTCTGCATTTCACTTTCACAAGCTAAATAAGGCTGTCAGACTTCGGCCCGTGACAGTGTGTTTAATACAGGTCGTGCTTCAGGTCCAGGCATGAGCCACCTGCAGCAGAGCCAGGAAGAATTTTCAGCCAGAAGTGGCCCTATTAAATAGTCTGTTACTAGGTATGTTTTTCAGCTAATTATTAATCAAGAGCAGGTTACACACTATTATATTTTGCTGTAGCAGAGACAGCCAGTTTGACACTGTTAAACTCAGAACACTGTTCCTTTGGTTTCCAGTTTGAAGGCCCAAAAGGAGGTGTGCCTGCTAATTGGGTATTTCTCACTGTCTTGTTATTAAATACTCTGTTACTAGGTATGTTTTTCAGCTAAAGGTTACACACTAGAGCAGGTTACACACTATTATATTTTGCTGTAGCAGAGACAGCCAGTTTGACACTGTTAAACTCAGAACACTGTTCCTTTGGTTTCCAGTTTGAAGGCCCAAAAGGAGGTGTGCCTGCTAATTGGGTATTTCTCACTGTCTTGTTTCAAAGTGATCAAGTGGCATTTCTCCCAAACAAGTGGATTCTCTTCTCTACACAGCAGCAAGCCAGCACGGCAACCTTAAATTTCTTCCCAAACTTTTTACCTGAGTTTCTGGGGCTGAAGTAAAACCTGTAACTACAAAGGTTTGGTTTATCATTACTTTCAATTAATAACTTTGTCCTTTTAATTGTAATTTCTTATTCACTTCAAGGAATTATTTACATATATTTACATATACTTATTTATACACTTCAATAAATGTACTCATACAAAACCAGGGCATTTCCCTGACAAGCTTAAACCCATTTCCCTATCATCCAGCTTCCCTTTCTTTTCACCTTTTATTTTGTTTCTTGACTTTTATTCTAAACTACTGTATTTTGTTGCTAAAGACATCTTTGGTTTCCTGATATCCTACCAGTATTGTTTAATCCTCTCAGTAAAATTCCAAATTATATTGAGCATTACATTAAGTTTTAAGAAAACAGCTGGGATAGGACTATGACAAACTGAAGGAAGCCAGAAACCACTGTCCTCTACTGCTGCTGCTACAAAACCAAAAGCATATTACTATGGAGTCCTGCATGCCCTGTCTTAAGCATGTAATCCCAGTTACTGAGACAGTCCTCATGGTTTCAGTGGAAGTACTTGCATGATCATGGGCTATCCTCAAGGGAGAAAAATTCAGATGACTTGTCTAAGAGTGAGTTTCTCTGGAGTCTCTAGGCTGAGGAGACTCATAGCACAATTTGAACTCTTTTTTGCATCACCAGATCAAATCTGGCCTTGGTAATAGTGAGAAATCATTAACATCTGAATTCTAATCCATGGCATATGTAATCAAGGCTGGGTGGTCTCATTATAACTTCTAGGAAAGCAAACCTCATTTCATAAACCGCCACTGCAGGTGGCACTTAAAATGGAAGTCTCTATGCTCAGTGATGTAAATCCAGTGCTTTTTACCACTGTTTGAATTCACACAGTGTCTTTAGCAGAGAAAATGTAACAAAGTCAGTTAGCTTTGTATTTTCTGACACCTGAAGATTTCTGCTAGATGCTTATCATCATTATTTAGAGGAAGGGAAAAAGATTTTAAGGGCATATTTTGTGTGGAATGATGTAAACTACAAATATTTGAGTGAACCTCAGTGAGATGACCTCAGCCATTTAGGCCAGCAGTCATGGGTCCTAAAGAGGAGAATGCTTCCAAAGATGCCATCTGTGTTTTCAGGACACATGTACAAATAGATCTGATTTTATACAACACAACAAATTAGGATTGATTAGACTCCTTCTATGCAAAAGATAAATAGGTATTTCCACATCCTTTGGCATATCAAATGTAATTGATCTAGTTGACTAATAGTTTTGGAGACATTCAAACTATTTTAGTCAACCTGAACTGGGCACCGTATCAATTTACAAGATGAGCCTTAATCTGTGTCTGTTTACGTGCATTTATCGTGTTACACTGCAAGACAGACTGCCTGGCCATCTTACCTCGTTTCTGTTTCAAAGTACCATGCAACGTGGTCCACTCTGCTACAGCAACACCTAGCAGACATCCTTGATCTGGCATCTCCATGGTTTAAAATTTTCATGGAAAATTATAGCTAGCCAAAAGGAAAGCCCAGCCAACAGCCAAAACATCATTGCCCATGGTGGCAGAACTGGAAGGACAGCACTTGCAAACACCTGCTCAACAATCTTTTTGATCAGCGGTGGTAGCTTAATGAAGGGCAGATGCAGAAACATTCACCATTCTCAGGAAGCAAAGTAGGTAGGGCTGATTGTGTGTGAAGAACTCCCAACTTTGGAGCAGACATATTTGCTCTTGGCTAAAACCCAAGTTTTTGACATGAGGGCCATGATAGGGGAGCTGCTGTTTACATACAAAAATGATGCTGATGAACAGAGTATATTGTTGTAGTTCAGTGAAGAGCAGCTACTATTTTTACATTTGATTTCAATGTATTTCAAGTTATTTTTTTTCAAAAGCATCTACAATTTAGGAGATGTGTATTTATATATAATAAAGTGAGGAAGTGACAGAATAAGGAACCAAAGACTTTCAATAATATGTTTCATTTTAAAATTACAAGAGCACAAATGCAGAAAATCTTACAGGCCTCCATCCAACAAAGCACTTACATGTATACTTAAAATTAAGTCTCCCTACAGTCACGCTTTGCTGAATTGAGGCATAATAACGGTAAACTTCTAGGCCAAATTCTGGACTGAATTCAGTAGATGCAGATGTCTTTAAAAGGAAACAATATGTGTATGTAGAAAGCACATCTCTAGACACGCATGCCTGATCACTTGCATTCATGTTCTGAAATTGTCAAACGCATGAACCTTTGTTTCCCCACATTTAAAATATTTGCTTTATTTAACACAGAGCCACAGAGGTGCTTTGCTCTGCCAGCAGGAAAAAATGGTCTCTGCCCAGAAGACCTTACAGTCTAAATTTTGAGAGATGAATAGCAGGTAAAACATAGGAAAGAATGAGCATGGAGGAGAGAAGGAGTAATAGGCTCACACGGTTATTCATTATAGACATGTGCATTTTGTGGTTGCCAAGTTATAAGTTTTAAATATAGAAGTTTACTTTTATGTAGAAGTAATAATTATTAACAGAACACAAATCTTAGGGGGGCTCTACAGATCATTTTGACAATCCAGAGTGAATGGGAGTTTTGCCACTCATTTCAATAGAGTCAGGCTTTTATTCTGAGTCTCTGCTTTAACCCATATGTCCCCAAAACAGAGCGCGCACAAATCTTTATAGCCCAACCAAGTCTACCCTGACCTGTACAGCTTGGAAACTTGGGTGTAAACATCTGCCGATTTCCTGCTCTCAGAAGGAGGATGTGTCACTCATCACACAGCTGTAAACAGCAGCACGCCGAGCAGCAACAAACCCTTCTCCAGCCCTTCTATATAGCCAAGCCTCCTAATTAACCTTGCTATCATCCAGAAGCCAAGTAGGAGACTCTTACAGAAGAGGAGCTGCTCTGCAATACCTCACCTGCAATTCTGCAGTGCTTTTCTGAGACGAAAGGCATGTGGAAACACAGTGGTATGGAACTGCTCGATAGGAGCAGTCCGTGCAGATGGCCGTGCTTGGAGCTCTCGCCTGCTCCCACACACCCCAGGAACCGCTAATGCTGCATACCCCTGGCTCGCATAGGAAAAGGGATTTAAAACTGTCAGGCAGCAGCTTTCACTATTAACTTTCAGTTTTGAAACAGCTGAGAAGTGGAGGCTTTGAGGAAATCTGGGTCTGATTTTTATTTTTAGATAAACTGCCAGGGAAATAAATCACACAACAATGATTTTCAGTAATTTTTATAGGAGAACTGACAACTCACTGTGGTGACTCAGTATTTGCAGAGTACTCTACAATATTGTGTAAGCACTTTAATTTCATCTGTGATTAAAAGAATTCAAGGGATCTGGGCTTTGCTCCTTTAGCACTTTGGAGGTGTTTCAACTTGAGGTGGGAAGAAAGTGGCAATGGACAGACTATGTAATTTTTGTTGCAGTGGACACTTTTAAGGAATCATGCAAAGTTCTATGAAGTTAATATTTTTCTAATATTTCATAACTTGTACCCCACCTAAGATAGATAAAATTCACTTATTACAGAGATAGAAACTAACCTTAATGACGTCACAGGTATAGTTGGACTAATACATGGGCTGGTTGTGTTCTTGCCCAGGTTCAATGGACCTGTTGGGGAAGAAAAAAAGCTTTCCAGAAAAATGATTCTAGTAGCAAAATATTTTTGTAGTACTAGCAAAGGAAAACCCCTAAAAAGTGGGGATTTTTTCTTTGCAGTTTTGTTTGGATGTTTTGGGGTTTTTTAAACTTATCTGTAAAAAAAAAAAAATATGTTAAAATCAAAAAGGAGGCTATGATGCCCCTCTAAACCAAGGCAGAGGCTCCATGGTCTCTGAGTAAAGAAACTGGCATTAGTTCAGTGACTTCAATCTGGCTCCATGCTGTCTGAAAGGTCTATTCACAGGGAAGTTAATGCAATATCTTAGCCTGAATTACCTCCTTTTTATCACTACCTCCATGCTATTTAGATATAGATTTTTTTAGTTAAATGTACTTGTTAAATTTTAATGTTCTTTTGAAACACTGATGAATTCAAATACCACTGTATGCAGCTTGCTGGGTCCAAAGAGTCACACAGCAGGAGCAGAGCTGTACTCAAGCCATGCTGAAGTAGTTTAGCTACAGCAGAGCATCTTTTTATTTTCTGTACAGGCATGAGGTAATAACCACCCAGCTAATAAGCTTTAACTGGTTAGCAGTCTCCCATTTGATTCTTATAAAACACTACAGTAAGCTATGGTTGAAGCTGATCTTCCCCCAAATTGCCCTACAGTATGATCTGGTTTGCTGCCTCCCACCAAGGCAGATCTTCAGCATCTACAGACACTCAGCTGTCCGCACGAGACAGACGCGCTCTTGTCCGAGGGATCGCACAGGCCCTCGCCATCCCTTTCGCAAAGGCAGGACTGAAGGCAGCCACCACTGAGTACACAGAGCTGCAGTGTATTTGCAATATTGCACAAACTCAGAGTTTGGAGAAAATTAACTCTTAATGTAGCAATAGGAGCAACCAGATAGTATTTGGGGATGAGAGGAAATAAAGACTGAATTCTTTAGTTGCAAGTGTTCTTTTGGTTGGGACAATGCTTTGTTATGCAACTGAAATGCTGGAAAAATCAAGGAACCAGTAATTTCCTCTTGCACTCACAAGGCAGCATGAAAAGTTTGTTGAAGTTCAACTGTGATGGACAAGGAAATATAATATATAGGTCTGGAGATGTTAGGGCAAGAAAGGACTGTTAGATCAGCTATCCCAACTCACACAGCAAAAGCTACTAGAGCACCAAAATACCCTTGCATTAAGTTTAATACTTATATTTCGATTAACAGCTTCTACATAACTAAAAAATATTGTTCAGAGACATCTTGCGATGGTCTGAAGACACCAAGACAGGTAGAACCCATCGCAAACCCCAACAGAGAGTTCCAGCAGGTACTTTGAAACAGCTGCTTTATTTCCAATTTCAACATCAGTTTTCAGACATTGGTTCTCCTGACACATTTCCCTGCTAGGTGAGAAATCTCCCTAGTACCTTGTATTTTGTTCCCATGAAGGTGCTTATACATTATAATTGAGTCACTTCTCAATCTTCTTTTTATAATGAAAGAATAAAACAGCCTGTGGCCTTTAAAGCATAGGCAGGTTTCCAGAAGAGTTTATGAAGGAGTAGAGGAAGTCTTAATTTGACTACTTACAATGCAGTATCAGTCATCTCCTTTTTCAAACTTGCCAGAAGCTTTTGATTCCTTTTGGAAAAAGCTATAGACTTACATTAAAAGGCATGTAAGCATGTATCTGTTCAGATAGCCTTTGGTCTCTCAGTCTGTTTTTGTGGACATGAGCAGTGTTGATGACAAACCAATTTGGAATTGCATAGCAGGTAGAAATTGAAATCTTAGGTCTAAGTCTAAAGCTCTAGTGCTCCTTCTAAGAGCAGCTTTTGTTTCACTGAAGTATTTTCATAGAACTGAATTTCAACTAATTTTACACTGATTTGAGAAAACCCTTTGCAGATCCCAATGTCATTACAGACCGTTTGCAAGCACTTGCCATTGCTTGTTACCAACACAGTCATCAGTGGACAGGGGCCGCGCCCCCCCCGAGCATCTTCTGGAGGGACTGCCTGGATCTCTGATACAGAGGTGTTTTCTGAACACAGGAGCCACCATGGTTTGGTTGGTGACTAGCACAAGCGCCTGCATATGATCTTGTTATTAGAGAAGGAATCAGTGTGGAAAAGTGAGTTGCACCCTCAGCAGCATGTGCAGCATCCCCTGGGAGCCAGCGCAGCCCCACAGACCCGCTCCCAGATGGCCCTTTGCACCAGTCCTGCTCCCTACCACGGGGCCATGTGACGGTTATACAGATCCATCCCCTGCCCTCACCAGTGCCCTTTTGGGGCTCCTGCAGCTATGCCCAACAGCTCTGTACAAAAGCCAATCTCATTTCCCACCTGTGACAGCAGCTCTCCCTGCTCATCACCCGAGACCCATTTCCCTGAAATCTAGCAGGGAAGGCTTCCCAGCGTCTTTTTTCCCCAGCACCCAGTGCCCTCGCTGGCCCTCACACCTGGCCCGTGACAGCCCTGCGCAGGGCCCTGCAGAAGTGACACGACTAAGCCACCGGCAATCCCGGCTCGCAGGAGGAAAATGCTGCTCTCTTCCCTGACAGCGCAACCACTGACACCGACGGCATCGCAAATCCCGACAGGGCTTCCCTGTCTGGCACTAAAACCATACCTATTATTTATGGATACCCCTTTTTAAAATTAGATGATTACAAATTAGAAAATGCATGTCCTTAAATCTGCAAGTGCAAAAAGGGGTTATAAATATGCTAAGTCATTCTTTTATGTGACCCGAATAATTATGGAAACTGTTAGAGTTGCAATTTAAATGGATTTTCAAAACACATTGTCTTTCAAAAGACACTTCAGTAGAAGGTCATCTGTGACCCCTGCATTGTGTGCGTTTTTCTGATAGAGTAGATAGACCTAAAGTAAGATGACAGCTGCCCTCCTGTAATTATCAAGTAGGAAGCCGAAACAAACTGAGCGCCACCCAAAATATCAATATCAAAGTACACCCAAATGGAATCAGCATAAAGATAAGCGTTACGCTTAAATCTCTACAAGATGCTGTATCTGAGCTTAAAGGAAGACGCTGATTTTTAATGCAGACACAATACATCTGTAATTATTATATACTACAGTTATTATAGCAGCATATGCAGATCTTGTACCGTGCAGTATGAGGCTAGACTGCTCACACAGATGACTAGTTTGTGCGGTTATGGTAATCACAAAGCAAGCGGGAGTGAAAACTGTGCGTGCACATCCGTCTTCCCACATTTGGGAGCCCGGGCAGATACACCCTTCCGTCCTATTAACCATGTGCCCATCAGCCTCACATTGAAGCAGCATTTACGTATTCAGAAATCAGGGGTGTCAGTTCTAATGCTAAGGGACAAGTCCCATTGTCTTCTGGCATATTGCGTTTTCTTTGAAATGACTTGTCCTAGATTTTTAGATTAAAAATAACAAGTATATAATTCATATATACCACATAAATTTTATATTAAAAAAACCTTAAAACCGTACCTACAGTACTTTAGTACCTGACTTGTATATTTATGTGACTATTGTTAGAAGTGACTAATTGGGTTTGATTAGCTTCATCATTAATATTCTGTCCATAATTTAACATGCTTCAATAAAATACCCTAAAGCAGTATAATGATTAGATTTCAGGAATATGTGTTTTGCAATTAAGTTTCTCTTGATTTTGATATGCAGATTAAGAAATGGTGGTCTCATTTAAAAAAAACTGCCCTTATTAACTCAGCAGTATACTCTGAAGATTAGGTAAGAAATCCAAGATTTTCTCTTTGTATATGCTAGTTAAAATGTATTTCAATCAAGCATATGTGGGCAAATCAGATTTGATTAGTTTAAGTTCACAGTCATTCTATCTAAATGAATAATGTGTCACCTAACATTGCAAAAATTTGATTAATAGTTTATCAGTTAATTAAAAATGGGGTTTAATTTTTCTTTTTTAGGAAAATGCAAGGTAGATATTCCTTGTCTTCATCATAAATGCAAATTATTTCAGCTTGAATCTATTGTTCCTTGCTCGCTTCTTAGCCAACTGGCAAGAAAATAAAGCTTTTAAAATGATCTCTTTTAGAGAGAAGTAGTAAAACTTTGCTTGCTTACACATATGGCTGCCAGTTGTCTAAGTCTGAGCGGGATAATCTGTGCACATCCTTATTCCTCCCCCAGCCTCTGCAGGGGCTTCTTGGAGAAGGCCTCAGACCATCTTTGCTCCATCTCACAGCAGGTCCGGGAGGACTCTGCAAGTGGAGCAGCCAGGTGGAACCACTGGAGGGTTTGGGGAGAGCAGAGGAGATGCCATCCACTCCAGGGAGTAAAGGGAAGAACCTCAGAGGGCAGGCAGCCCTGGCCAGCCCCATGAGCTGGGCACAGCAGCAGCTGGTGGTCCTCAGCATCTCCTCTGCTAGTCAGCAAGGGTGCCAAGCCTGCCTCTTGGCAATGGCAACTCCCTGGGGCTGTCAGCCCATCACAAGCCCAGAGTGGCAGGTGGGAACCCAAACTAAGGGCTCCTGAGGAAGGGAGCTGCCGGGCAGATTGGGTGTCTGAGCGCAGCTGCTGTAGGGTTACACTTTGTGTGTGTGTTTATAATATATATGTATATACACACACGCATTCTCACTAGCAGACCTCCATCCTACTTAGCCAGAGGGGAACAGGATAAAGCTGCTGGTGGTGTCTGCATTTGTGCAAGTGCTCTATACACATCTTCTCTGTGTTGCCAGCTCTGTGTGTGTGTATATATATATATTTATGTGGTGCATGCCAGTGCCTACTGGGAACACACCTTCAACCTCACTGCTGGTTAAACCTGGGAGCATGGAGCTGCAGCAGCCCCTCACCTCTCTCAGGCTGTCAGATCCTGCTTGATACGTTATCCTCTGACATTATCTACACAGAACAACTTGGGAATGAAGGGATGGTGGATTTCCTCCGTCTAAAAACCTTAGAAAGTTATTTACAAACACCAACATTAAATAAATGAGTGCTACAAAAATCAAGCATGGAAAGTTAAAAACTGGAAAAGTTGAGGTTTCCTTCAAAACCTCAGTTCGGTTACTTGGTGCAGCCACATCATATAGTTTTAATTATATTCTCCCATATTACACTTTCTGCAGGATTTTGCATTATCCAGTGCACAGCATGAATAGCACTCTCTGAATTAGCAAGCATGAAACATGTACATCTACATATGACATTATCCAAGTACACAATTTAAGATGCTTAGCAGAGCCTCTTTTAAAGATGCTTTTACAAGTTACCCTAGGGAAAACAGCCAGGACTTTAGCAGGGGACATAGGACGGTCTTTACACTGCAGTAAAGAGTGACAGGAGGTGCCTCATCGCTTGGGCCAAGCGTGGGACTGCTATGCAGAGCAGCCTGCCTGCTCCCTGGAGGCATCACCACCAGAGCAGGCCAGACAGGCAGGATGGTGCTTTCTCTGGTAACTCTTCAACAACTACCAAGAAAATTTGTCTGCTTTTCTTCAAGAAGTCTGTTCCTTTATTTTTGCGTTTGAATTTTAGTGTTAAAACCAGTGCAGGATATTAAAAATCCCTACTCCAAAAGAGCTGGCTGAGCTCCTCGCGCGTTGGAGTTCTTTCTCGTCCCCCCGGCGCTGTCCTCCCCATGGCTCATACACACTGCCTCCAGCGCGCCGGGCATCGAGACCATCCCACTCTTTTTTCTTCCACCCAAACATTTCAACATCCCATCCTTTTCAATCTGTCTGCAAATCAAACCTCTTATTTTAGTCCTTGTAACTGACTCTTCTGTTCCCTTGTCACCTACACTTTCCATACTCTATATCTTTATTTTTCTGCATAAGGGAGCCTCCCAGAACTGATAGAGAAGACTATTACCCTTTCTCCTCTCTGCAGCCACTATTGCTGCCACATCAGGAAGAAATCAGCTACTTAATTACAGCGTATGAGACAGATAAAAATGCCAATTTCACCTCCTATTTATAATGATCACTTAATTCCGCAGGCATCCCACAAAGAGCAGAATCTGCATGCTGGTCCCTCCTGTTTTCATGTTGTTATTAATAATATGAGCACGAGGAGGGGTGAAAGAAAGAAAAGATCATATTTGCTGCTGTACAGTTCTATACTAGATATCGTAACTGTAGCACAATAACCTCATTTGTGAGCAACTAAATGTATCTATATTAATGAAACTCTGCAAAGTGTCATGCTTTCCTGACATAAGCAGTCCCTTCTGACTTTATAGGCCATCTTCTGATTGATCAAGTAGAAAGCTAAAAAGGGAAAGAAAAGCCTTATTTGATTATCCATTGGATAAAAATGGAAGAAAACAGTTAACAGTAATTAAACATAAAAATCTCCAACTGCAAGTGGAAATATACTATTACAGTGACATGCTCACAGATTATATAAGACAGAAGGGTACGAATAACCCTGAATAATGGATCCGTCAAGAAACACAATTCACTTCAGTGGAAGCTAGGAGTACTCAAAAATCAGGCCCGTAAAGACTAACACCTAGAGAACTGTGTCCCTAAGATAGACAGAAACTAATTGGTCATGGATAATAATATAACATGCTTGCCCTCCGCCATTAATATGTGGCTATATTAATATATCATGGCTTGGTAACGTGGTCTGACTGGGATCTATATCAAATGATTATGTCAATGGCCCATTAAGCAAATAGTATATTAAACCAGTAGAAGAGCATTGAGTGTTTGCTCCATAAATGGGTATATAACAGCAAGTTTAGGATTTAACTAGACTCTTCAATAAATGAAATACTATATAAGCTGCAGGTTAGCAACAAATTTGCTCTACCTCGTTGGTTTCTATATAGAACCAGACATGAGGAGGCATTTTCTATCCTAAGAGTTGCACTGCAGCCAATTAATATGAAATATTTTCCTAAGAAAAGCCATACAAACATGACCATGTAATTCCCTTCTAACAGAAATGTTCCATTAACATTTCTGATAGAGGTCATCAATTATTCTTCATCATGTTGTTTTCACCATGTCCAGCAGTTATCTGTAACACTGAGGACACCAAACATGCCTCCCATGCCTTTTTTGCCCCCTCCAATGTTTGAGCTCAGCTTGCCACAGAAGTTTAGCAATGAGGCAAACTCCTGGACAGGAGTCTGTGCAGCCCAAAGACAGGGCAAGCCCCCCTTCCCTGTAGTGCTCCTGATGTTGAAAGGCCATTACCCAGATGAAAGAGGTTTGACTTCTGTGCCCGTTCCCCCTGAAGCCTTGCTATGAGGACTTCCAAAAAGAAAAAAAAAAACCACACACAACAAATTCAAGTTGTAACATGGATACTTATGCATCAAGGAATGTATTAAAATTGCAATGCTTGCATAGGTCACCAAGCAGCTATCATCTGGTGTCGGTCTCCAGCCATGCCCAGCAGAAGCTGGACTGGAACGGGTGTCAATGTGAGGCAGGCCACGTAACAATGGGAAAGTCGCAGAAAGAGCTGTGTCCCTCCAACGCTGAGCTCGGCCTCTGGGCGCAGCATGAGCCCCAAAGCTGCCCCGGCCCTGCGGGTTTTGCTGTATGGCCTCTGCCAGCGACCTCCCAGGTTTGCCTGGCTTCTCACTGCAGCTTTCAAGAGGACTCTCGCAAGAGGCTAGGTTGCTCTGTACCTCCCCAAGCCTTCCAGTCCTCAGCTTCAAACCAACTGCAAGAGAAACTCCTTCCACCTTACAAAGAAAACACAGGACCATTTTCCAAACAAATGGAAAGAAACTAAAGTTAAATTATGAAAAGCTTTAAGTGTGTTCCTGTGTACTGACGCGCCGGCAAGGCACGGGGCTGATGCCCTTCAGCATGCAGCTACGGCATGGCAGCAATCGCCCCCCTGCCAGCGCCCTCCCAACCTCCCCACA
>NW_009611795.1:17498-19459 GCF_000690535.1 Cariama cristata
AACCTGCCCATCCTATATACAATATCAAGAGTCACCTTTTTTGTGTATCCTTTAACAAACTCATGTAAATAAAAACCATATGGTATTGATAGACACTATTACTCTATAACAAAGACTTCAAAAAACAACATGGAGAGGAGATGCAGAATCTGAAGTTCAGGCCAGTTGTTATAAACTAAAAAGGAATTAAAAAATAAACTACTAAGTCATTTGGTACAAGCTGCAGCTGGGGGCCAGGGCCATGTCTCCTCCTGCTGCACAAACCAAGGAGGAACAGAGGGTTGGGGTGCACAGTCCCTGTGTCCCAGGGCTTCCCCGCTGCTTTTAGTCTGGTTCAGATGGCCAGCCCTGGTTTGGGGCAGCACAGCTGCAGGTTCATGCCCTGGCCAGGAGGCAGACAGGCTGCCCTTACCCATTGCCTCTTCTCTACACCAGGGTGCTGTGCCAGCACCCCCAGCTTCACAACAAACTGCTGGTGTTTCCAACACGCAGGTCTCTCCCCATCCACCCACCACGACTGCTGCCTTAGCCCTTGGCTTTCTGTGCACCTCTGCTGAAGCCTCCCCACAGCCTGTTCCCCCGCCTGGGATTTTTCCTAAGCTTGCTCCTTCCAGCATACACAAGTTACTGCTGTTCTGGTTCTCACGTTAAGCACAAATTGCTCCCCTCCACATGTGTTTTCTGTTCACCGATACATGGATCTGGTGACAGTAATCCTCTTTATTTTCAAAATGGTTAATGGATTCAGGCTCAATTTATCTTTGCTGTGTGCTCAGATTTCTGGTCTCTATGAAGCGAGCATAAAACAGAGTTTCAGACACTTCTGTTCACTGTGCACAAGAGTAAAGTGCTCAAAAAGATGCAAGATAGTGAAAAAAATCAGTGTGGTGTCTTTCTGCCTCACTCATGCCTGCCAATATCATTTTTTAAAAAATCAATAGATTGCAATTTGCATAAATTTTAATAAATTTGCATAAACTCAGGCAAAGACATTGAAAGCTTTGTCCCTAACAATTTTAAAGTTATGCTGGAGCAAAACTCTAGCATCAAGAGCTCATTGCAAGCAGTTGCCCCGAGGGGTTGGTTAAAGCGGGCAGGTATTCCTCGCCCGACACGGTACAACCAGGGCAGGCAGCGTGGGCATGGGAGCGGGGCCTGACTCTGCCCCACTTGGGAGGGACGGGCACATCCCCAGCTACTGTGAGGCAGGCTTGGCTTTGGAGGTGGGCTTTGCCAGGCCCTCAGACTCAACTACGTGACTGGCTCGTCCCTATTTTTCCAAGAAGGCAGTGAAGGGCCCCAGGAGCTTCTGTCCTCGCTGCAGATTGATGTGGCTGGAGATGCTGCTTGCCCAGCCCTGGGCCACACTATGGTTTTGGCACACAACTTCATGCCAGAATTTGGCCAGCCCTGTGGTATGGGACAGCATGTGTATATGAGTGCATTCAAAATACTACACACTGTTAGGTAGTCAACTTCATACAACTAGAAGTAAAGCAACCATTTGGTGGTCAAATAGGAGAGCCCAGACTGGTTTTATGGCTGCAGGTAAGTTCTCAGGCTCACATTTTGAATAGCCTGTATTGTTTCTCTCACATTTTGGAGCCCAGCATTAGGTCCCCAAGGCACTGATCAGCCCTGTGCTATCTGCAGCCGTCATTGAGCAACAAATAGTTCAGGTACACACAGAAACATGATTTGACATTGGAAGATTTAGACTTGTGCAGGCTAACAAATCTCTCTTCCCTTGACTAAGCCTCTAGGTCAGATCTGCAAGCCTACCTACTCCAGGCTCCCCCAGCAACCTCCAAGTAAGGACTTCTCTTTTCAAGATGGCATGTTTCTCATCTCCCAAATCCATAATTGATCAGGTATAAAATTTGTCACAAGACAGTAGGATTGCTTTTGATCAGGTTTCCTGGTTCTCAGTTGTGTTCCTCCACCAGAGATGCATTCATGCA
>NW_009611795.1:19490-20858 GCF_000690535.1 Cariama cristata
CCTGCTATGTAGCAGGACCATCCCCTGCAGAAGGGACTGTCCCACTGCTGCAAGGCACCAGGTGCTTCCTGGCATGGACCAGGTGAAACCAAGCAGGCAGGGCAGTATGGTGTTGGCAGGGAAAACCACAAGCCCCCTGTGTCCACATCACACGTTCTGACATCGGCGCTTTGCAGCTCAGTCCCTTAGCAGGGCAGGCAGACCATCGTGTCATCCCCCACAAGTCATCATGCCTCTGGCCTCTCAGCATAGCGAGTCTGAGCAGAAACATGACTTCTCCAAGGTTTTTAAGCCATGTTGTTCTGCAAAAATTATGTAGGTGACAGACAGACGTAGCACAGGGCCCTTAAACCTCAGCAGTCAGCCACAGGCAACAAGCTACCACACTAGAGCCCCTACCAAGATTTAAGGAGGAAGAAAAATATTGCTGCTTACAAGCCTAAAACCAGAAATACAAGGGTAAAAATGAAGTGAGTAACTACTTATCTGCAAAATGCGTAAAATATCATTGAGATAATAAAATCTGCAGTTGGCTGGAATATAAACAACAAAAATCTCACAAATACAGCAAGGCCTTCAACATTGCAGCTAGACTAAAGCTGAGCAATGCATTGGGAAAAATTCTTTCAAATCCAGTTCAGAGAAGCTGATTTCTGATGTTCAACTCGGAGCTTAGATATTTTCCCCCCTTGTAGAAACTTACACAAAAATGACAAAGAAGGAAAAATATATAAAAAGCCAAGAAATAATGACTTTTTAATCTATAAATTCTGTTGTCACTATGAAAATGATAGGTTAAATTTTGCAATCCTCACAGATAGTTACCCTCTGAGTAGATATCATCAAAGATTAAAGATTTATAGATTTTAAACACTTGGAACGAAACCATCTGGCTCTGTGATAGCCAGCCCCAGATTCAGTGCTTCAATAGCTAGAGCTCTTCTCACTGAAGAAAAGCCAAACCTCAAGTCATCAACAGCATCTGGCTATGATAAAGCCTTGCTCCAACACCAACTATTCAGAGATGCACTGCTAAATTAGCAGGATATGCCCGGGAAGTTGAACTGCATAAGGGAGTGGGTGGAGATGTGTTAGGTGTCCTCTGGGAAGGCTGGATAAGGTATTGAGCATGTGCCTCGCTCGGTCAGAAAGGGGATGATTAAAGCTGAGTAGACATAGACTGAGTTTTTTAAATCCGCTCTCATAGCTGTCAAACGTGCTCTCTGGGTGCTTACAGATGCTTCCAGCTGGGGAGGAGGCAGCTCCTGGGAGCAGCCAGTGGGATGGTGCCATGCCAGGGAGGGTACCAATGCAGCTCCTGGCTCCACTTGCTCAGGTAAGCCACCTCTGCACTCTCTCGCCGTCCCC
>NW_009611795.1:20879-23286 GCF_000690535.1 Cariama cristata
CCCCCCATGGCCCAAGCCGCAGCAGGAAAAGGGGGTCTCCAGGGCCGGGGTGGCCAGAGGCTCACTCCCCGCCTGGCCACGAGCCCATCACACTGCCCATTTTGAAGCCACTTCTGTTCCTCAATGGTAAGGTAGAAATAAATAAAAAAAACTTGAGACAAATCTCTGACATTTTATAACTGCATTTGCACTAACAAATGTAGATGACACATTTATTGACATTGTAACAACTCCTCCAGGACAACAACATTTTTTAAAAAAAAGTGGAAGAGTAAAGATAAATCTCCCATAGATATTGCAATGAATCTTACACTGACATCCTAACAGCTCTGATTCAATCCTTGAATAGGGAAGAGCTCATTAAAAATATCTTCCCCCGTTGCTGCATGGGGCCAATGGCTCCTTCAGCCCAGCCCCAGCGACTCCCGCGTGCAGCTGGTGATGCCAGACAGGAACAATTTATGGTTTCATGAATTTGATGAAGTGACATATACTCAGATTAGTATGTTCGTAAGAATTGTAAAGGTTTCAGGCCCAGATTTTGTGAACTACAAGTTTAATTGGCCCACGATTACTATGACTGCATATGCAAATTAGATCAGAGCAATTTCACATGTAAATGGCCATAAATTGGGCACGCCAAGCCTGCTGCAGACTCGCTGCCACTCTGCCCGCGTGGTGCAGGAGCCAGCCCCCAAACTCTCTCCACCTGCATCTCACTGGTGCTACCCTCAGGATCCCATCTACGCAGCAACAGCTTCACGTCATGATCAATATTGCAGGCTGTTGTACAGCATGGCTGAAAGCTTCAGTGATGGGCTAGGGAAAGTGCAGAGCGATGCATGGCCAAGAACATGGGAGGTGAAAGGAAGGGGTTGCAACCCGAAGGGTGAGCCAGCACCTCTCCTCCAAGTAGGGTGCTTCTCTCACTGTGTGAAATCCTAACCCAGCCCTCTGCCAAGGGCTTGCCTGTGCTGATAACTCACCGGCAACTAGGAGTAAATTTTAGGATAAGTTTTTCTTAAATTCTTGAGTGCAGCTAAGTCTGTTTCACAAATTTTTCCAGACTTTAGTGCCTTTCCCCCAGGACAGTCCCTCCTGGGTCTTTCTTCAAGGCAAGGCATTCCCACAGTTAATGGGAACCCAGAGCTATAGGTTTAGAAGTTGAGACTGAGTCCTCAAGTTTAAGGCAATTCAGTAGATTTGAGCCCAGACTGGTGCATTTCCAACCAGGGCCTGGAGTTTTGATGGCTGGGGCACGGGTGCACTGTGGGGCAGCACCTTGCTTTTCTGCAGAGCCAAGCGCCTGCCCAGGGATGCCCAGCCTCAGGGCCGAGGCTGCAGCACCTGGGGACACTGCAGCAGAGCCACCGGCTCCAGACACAGCAGCTTCTGCCCCCTTTCCCTAAATATCTCATTTGCACACTCTATTTGTTGTTGTTCTTTTTAATGAAGAAAGACTTCAGATCTTCAGCTGTGGTCTTGGAGCTCTTAAAAAAAATTGAAAGGATAAAAGCCTAATATTAATGAAGAAAAACAGAGCCATGCAAGCCTGAGACAACTAATAACCTATGCAGAGCTATAAACTGATAAAGATTTGCTGGTCTCTAGTAAGAAGTGAAGCACCAAGAGTTTTCATATAATACCCTCTTAAGGAAGACTCCAGCATTCAGTGTATCTGAACAAGATGCTTTAGGCTTAGTTTCCTCAAGACTTTTGTGCCATTTATGGACCATTTCTGCATGTAAAATAGGAAATTAGCACACTAAAAATGACTTATGCACCAAATTAGTCTGTTTTCATACCCACAAAATCCCAAAGCAGCTGTACTTAACTCTGACCCAAGTATTCACTTCAGAAGTGAATTACCTAGAGAAGCTGGAGTCAGATGGAAAAGCATTCACAGCTTTAGGAAGCTTATTTTACATATTCACCAGTAACTTCATTTTGTGGAAACAAGTGCAGATTTGGTGCACGTCGTGCCATGACCCACTGTGGCAGGAGCCATTTCCATAGCACCAGGTTCCCACAGTGCTGCTCTGCCTGACCATTTCTGTTATTCTCATGTCTTTCCATTTTACGTGAGCCCTAAAAAATATATTCCAGCTTAAAAAAATGAAACCAGGGTACCCAACCTCAGTAAGCTGCATATGTAGCGGTGCCATGCTTCTTATGCCCTGCTGCTGCTGGGCTGAGAATCTCACCCAGGGACAGGCACATAGGTCTTGGGATCCCACACCCGCCGCCTTCTACATGATCCCACACCCGACAGTAGGGGCTGAAAGGCACTTGGGAAGGAAAGCTACACATGGGCCATGTTGTACAACAGCCTCCCAAACTTGGGACCTTTTGCCACCCTTTTTCTGGGCATTTTCCATAACCGTTAAGATCCTCCCAGTTTCAGCAG
>NW_009611795.1:23317-23704 GCF_000690535.1 Cariama cristata
GCAGGAGGCACCTCTCAAAACTTCCCCGTAACTGTTGCCCAGCCTTGGGGAGGTCACAAGCGAGAGCTAGAATAGGAATTTGCTTCTTTTGCTCCCTTTAACTCAATGCAATCTCCTGTTTACATCTGCAAGCTAGACTCAGCAAAAACATCCTGCACAGATGAACTCTACAAGTACATAATAAATAAATAATAACAATAACAGTTTGTGTTAATATAGCACCTCTAATCCAATTATCTGAAAGCTCTTTGCAAATACTAATTAATTAAGTCTTGCAACACCCCTGTGACATAGGTTATTATTATCCCCATTTTACATATGATAAACAGGAGTCACCAGAATGCTGCTTCCCTTGAGGATATTGTTACCAGCACAGCCAGAGCAAGC
>NW_009611795.1:23735-26928 GCF_000690535.1 Cariama cristata
TGGGCAGAGCCCACTGCCTCTGCTTCAGCACCACACATCATATCACCCTGAAAAAAAGGGTTTTTTGGGGGAAAGACCATCACACTACAACAGCAGTATGGTGGGAAACTTCCCAGCCATGCTGACATACCACCAGAGCCAGCCCTCACACACAGCAAGCACCAGGCTCTCACTTGCTGCTTTCCTGCTCCAGAGGACCCCTGCAGATCCACACGGAGGAAAAATGAGGTCACACCTTACCTCTCCAGCCGTGAGCACAGCACAAAGCAATAATTGTTTGCCTTGAGTCTACGCTAAGGCAAGAATCACAAAACAAAGAGGTATAGGGCAAGAGCTCAAGCCCCAAAAGGACTTATAAGAGCACAGGACTCTTTTATGGGCAGCTTTGGTTTCCTCCAGGTGCCATGAATTTAAGCATCCCCAGAAAAATCTGTAATTTGTGGCAAGTGGAGCCATTTGTGTTTAGTTAGGAAATAGCCGTCCGGAAAGGGCGGGTGGGTGGAGGCTGGAGGGAGTGGGTGCTTCCCAAGGGCTCCTGCACCCGTCTTGCCCACAGCTGCTGGGGAGGCTCAGGCTCAGCACCAGCTGCACAGGCGCTCACACAAATAATCTGCCCTGATGCCTTTTACGTGTCTCAGCAATTTCAATACTCACTTCATTCATCAATCTTTTAAAAGAGATTCCAACATCAAGAAAGCAAATAATTTTTTAACTTGCATTTTATGAAAAATTAATCATTAAAAAGAAAGACAGTTGCTGCTCACTTTCTGCTGAAAGCAGCTTGGGTTATGTTATGTATTGGGAAAGTGAAGGCAAAATACCTCTGAAAATGACCCTTTTCTGCTCTCTCCTGAGAGGGAAACACATTTGAAGGGCTTTGCATTTTTTACAACTATTTTACACCCACACTGGTTTTAATTAACTGCTGTTGGCTGGAAGAGCTGCCAGAGCTCCCTGGACCAACCATCCAAGACACTCTGGGGCACTTTGGGTAGGAGCATGGTTGGAGCCATCCCTTACCTCATTTCAACCTACCCCAACTCCAACAAAATGGTGTGAAAAAGGAAATATTTTACATTTCTGTTGTACCTTTTGAGGAACATGCTGGTTTTCACCCCAGAAGAGCGTGGCCATCAAACTCATCCCCACTGCACGCTGAGATGTGGGCTGCTTGATAGTAACAGAGGGAGCCACCCTTTCATCTGCAATGAAACCCATACTCCCCATTTTTAACATCCAAGTAATAAAATTCACACAGCTAAATGAAAGATGTTGTTAATTATTTTATGGACTCATTGCCAATTCATTCTCTCCCGTGTTATACTGAGGTCAGTTAAGTGCCACAGCTAATCCCCTGCTTCCCCAGCAGCACCACACAGGCAATGCAGAGAAAAATGGGCAAGAAGGTGTATTGCTTTAAGTCAAACAAGATAAGGTGTGTTTGCCGGTTGATTACTAAACCTAGGAAAGATCAAACAGCTCCAGTGGAGGAGAACTGGGTACAGCAGCTCGTAGCAAGTGCTGTGGCTAATTCCAGACCAAAGGGGAAGCAGGATAAGAGGAAATTTATGAGTAAGCTCTTGAAGTAATGAAACGAAAGTAATGCTGATTGGCCTCATTTACAGCAGTTCAAAAGCTGATCGGCATCACTGGAGTAGTGAAGGATCAACTGACAATCATTTCCATGGTGAGGAGCGGAGCTGACCTGCAGAACACAGCATGGGGGGTCCGAGCACAGCAGGCCACAGCTGCCGGCCCCCATGTCCCCTCCCAGCATTGCCCTGATATCCTGCTGGCCCTGCCAGGGCACCAGCCCAGCTTCCTTGGGAAACGGGGTACGCAGTGCCGAGTGATGACCAGAGGATCTCACCGGCTCATTTGTTTTACCTCTGTAAAATGTGGGGACAGACCTGCAGAGCAGGCGAGTGCCCAGAGGTACCTGCCAGGAGACGAGCTCTGTGCATGGAAAGCCCTGTCCCGGTGCAAAGAGGAGCCTGTGGCCAGCCAGCCTTTGCAGGGACAGGCTGTTGGCCAAGGTCCCACCAAGCGCTCGGCCTGTCCGTGGAGCTCGTGGGGCCGCCCAGGGCTGCGGCAGCTGGGGGTGAGCACAGGCCCTGTGGCACATGGTCCTCCCTGCTCGCCCGGTACGGTCAGGGCTGGGCTCAGTCACAGGAGCCGATAACCAACAAGGCAAAGTAGAGCCCATGGATCTTCAATTACTCTAGAGCCTATTTTTAGGATTAAGGACGTTTGTCTCCAATGGTTCATGGTGTGCTCACCCAGAAATGGGGCAGGGAGAAAGAGCGGCACATTTGTTACTAATATACCTTCACTTCAAGACTGAGTTTGACCCATGTCCGGGTCAGAGTTGTATGGGAATGCATTATTTGTGAACATGGAGCCATCTGGAAAACATGTGATTCCACTGAATTTGGACAAAACCATATGCCCATACGTTGCACCGATGCACTGATGGAACATGCAGTTTATGGAAATGTTTGTCTCTTCCTGGCTGATGTACTGTGTTATGACTAATTTTTGTAGGCCACATTGCATTAAGTCAGGATGTGCAGTGAAAACAACATGCCTGATAAAATCTTATGTGAGACAATGAAATGTAACATATACATTTTGAAACTTTGGAGAGAAAAATGCCCTTTTCCACCTATACATTGATTCAAATCCTTATGTAAGCACAAAATCGCTGTCCGTAAACCTATATGGCCAATACCACGGTGTTTCCAGTAGCATTTCACATACCTTGGGGACAAAGAAAAAAAACCAAACCCCAACTGATCAAAATGTATTTTGATACTAAAGACAGTGAGCAGTTTAATTTAGTCTCTGTAATGCGGAGAATCTGTAGCTGCACCAGCTGTGTTGCAGGACACATTGGTTGTACCTCTCTGAGTTGCTCCCACTCCGTGGGGATCGAAACCCAAACTTTATTTGCGTGGAAAGCCAAAATCCCGTAAGAGACCAAGAGTTTCCCGGTGTCCGTGCGGAGGCACGGCAGGACTGGGTGCCTCGGTCAGAGGCAGGTGAGGCTCTCCCGGGTGAGGCTGCTCAGCCAGGAATTTCCCACCAGGGAAACTTGTTGTTTTGGGGTGGTGGGGATGCAGCGGCGTGGGTGCAGGCGTGGGTCTGCGGGTGCGGGGAGGGAGGATGCTGGGGCGGGCGCGGCGCCGGCGGG
>NW_009611796.1:0-259 GCF_000690535.1 Cariama cristata
CTGACCCCTACACAGCAGCCGAGGTCTCTCCCTTCCCTCCCGGGGCTGACAGCCCCAAGCTCTCCGACCTCGCGTCTTCCCTGCCTTCTCTGCCGGCCCCTTGCCCTCGCCTGGAGCTCCTGCTGCCTGTGCCTGACGTTCATTTACCCACGGGAAGAACGGGCTCAGCTCCCTTACAGCAGAGATGTTGCTGGGGTGAGGACATCTCTGTGCCTCCTTTGTGGCCTGGCATTGACCTCCTGCCTGCTGTAGGACCAAG
>NW_009611796.1:426-688 GCF_000690535.1 Cariama cristata
CCCCCATGTGCGTGCGAGCGCGGCCAGCCTCCACCCTGGGACCATCTCCTGCGCGGGGGGCCCAGCTCAGGGCAGCAGGGGTGGAGGGGACCCTCACACCGTGCCTTGCGCTTCGTTGGGCTGTGGGTGCGGGTGGCAGGACCAGCCGAGCAGCCTCCTGGGGCTCTCGTGGACATGTAATAAACCCCTGGCTTCTGCAGCACTCCTGCACCCGCATCCTTGGGGACGAGGGGGGCCCCAGGAGCTGGGGTGGGAGAGGTGG
>NW_009611797.1:0-4294 GCF_000690535.1 Cariama cristata
CGAAAGTATCGTTGTCTCTTTGGATGTGTCTTTGCACATAACAAAAATTACTGCTCCCGCCAAGTCAGACGTTGGCCTGTCTGCTCGAGAGCTTGGGGTTCGCCTTCACCAGTATGTCGGTGGCGCTCAGCTTCCCTCTCTCCCGCAGGTATTTCATCAGGTGAGGCCGCTTCCTCCAAGTAACCTTTACTCCATACTCATGCTCGGGAGTATCTGCAACCAGTACTGCTGCTGACTCCCCTTTCCCATCGGGATCAATACCAAATGCCTGCTCTTCATTTTCTGGATGCCAGGCATGGCTATGTCTTTGTGGTGGGGTGCTGCTGCATCTCCAGTTCCTTGCAGAAGGCACCTCTGGAGTCTCTACATCTGGCGGACTAAAGATGTCTGGCTCCACAGGCTGGGGAGCAGGTAACAAAGGTGTTTCTCTGCAGTTCTCTGGACTGTTCACCTGGATGTTGGCTTTCGCTGCTGTTCCTTTTTTGGCCTGGTTGTGAGAGCGCTGTGTGTTCTTCCTCGAGCAATTCGGATGATCCAAGGGGTGAACTGCATATCCTTCTGGATTCTCAAAAGTTAAAGGAGAAAATTTGGAGGCTGTAGCTCTTCGACAAGCTCCTCCTGCACGAAGCGAACTGTGGTTGGCATCCTGATTCTGGGGTTTGTGAGGACCGTGATGTTGCTTCTGGCATGCTTTCAATGCCACCAACTTGGTTGTTTCAAATTGTGGGCGCACCTGAAGGGAAAGACATAATAATAAGAAAAAAACCCAACTGTTTTCTCCAGATAAAGGAATGCCAACCTGATTCTACTCCCCCGCCTATCCCGTCTTTTTTTCAGTGTGTTCATTAAGTGGGTAATCTGGTCTGCAGCAAAGCAAATCGGTCACTAACAAAGCTGCTAAGCAGGAGATACTTCTGAGCTTCAACATAGTGTTCTGCCACTCTTCTCTGAAAAGCTATTGGGGTCCAAGTGAGCTATTCTCTGGTAACTTAAAAAGAACCTAAGATCTGGGTTTTAAAGAAAAGTCTCAGTGATGCCTATTCCTCTAACCCCTGCAGATTTAAAACAGTTCAGAGCTGGATCCTATTTCTTTCTGTGTCTTAGCATACCTCTGAATAGATTCAATGAACTACATCCTCAACCTCCCTGAGGTTCAACAAGAGGTTGAACCAAGAGCAATACAAAATTATTTAAAGGATGCCCACTTAGCTCCATCACCTTAGATTATCTTAATATGGCATTCACAATATTCCCCCAAAACATCTTTACTTCAAAACATAGTTAATCTCTGTATCCTGGAGTAACAGAGCTCCCAAAAGCCACTTCTAAAGTTGGTTTTCTATAGAAGATGGTCAAAGCTCAACAATCAATATTTCTTTGAAAGATTCTGGACTTTTACTCAAAACCTGGAAATCCTTCTATTATAGCATTCTTTATCTTCCTGGGTATCAACAAAAAGAGTCAGTTTCTGTTTCTCTTGATTTGCTTTTCCCTAGAGCACACCAAACGATAACTACAGATCCCCTTCAGCATTCCTAAGTTACTACATAGTCCCTCAGAAAACAACAATGCAATTTAAGAAACAATAGTGATTGCCTGCTGTACAACTGAACTGTCTGAATGCAAGGCCTTTGTGCAGGAAAAGAGAAATGTTTCCCCAATAATTGTATCCTGGCACATACTTAAAAGAACGTAGGTGAACCACTGACTTGAGGATATGACTTCCTGGCTTCAGAGAACATGAAGGGTAGGCTTTGCCAATGCAGGAGCCTGGCAGTCAAGAAGGTATAAAAAACCCCCCAACTTAGATACCATCAAGAAGAGAGGAGCAGACAAATCAGTTGCCACTGAAACAAGTTGACAGAAGCTCTGCAGAGGATGCTTCAAGAAGTTACAAACTTACCAGGATTTTCAAATGGAAAAATATGTAACAGTTTCAGTTCCAATAGCTTCAAACAAATTTTAAAATCACTGTATGTTTGGAAGCAAAGAGCTAAATACCAGTGTGGTTATTTCCACCTCTTCCAAACAAAAAGAATGCTGAATAAGCATTTACTTAGCAGCAGTTATTGTAGTTAGTGTTTCAGAAGCCATACAGCTAACTGCCTCAAGCATATAAAAAAAAAAAATTAAAGAGGAAAAAATTGAACATGTCCTACTTCAAGGTTAAGGCATCACAAAAATAACTCCAGGTCACCAGGAACAAAGGAATGTTTTACACGGGTTTGAAACCATGCTTCCTGAGCCTGCTTTGTGAAGAGCAGAGTCAAGCAGCAATAATGCTTAAACAGAACTCCCCTAGGTGATGACTATTGTTGTATAGGAACAGTCTGTCTCTGCAGCACCCGTTTGCTTAAAAAACCCCAAACTTTACATTACATGATATAATGAGTATCTTAGGACATTGCAAACAGTCCCTGGAATATTTTTTCAGACCAGAAATGGAGCCCCTCAGAAGAGTGATATGGAAACTATTTAAAACACACAGAATAGAAAAGAGGGCAGGTTAGAACAAATAATCCTGAAGTGAAAGCCTATGTTCTCTAAATTTATCAGTGTCAGATTTAAACAAAACACCTAGTACTTTGACATGTAACATTTAGAGTTCAGCAGTATTTCAAGCAGTTAGCCAATTAAAAAAATTCCCCCAATGTACATTATGTGCAGGGTTTTCAGTTGCCATAGAAAACAGCGTTTTCCTGATGAGACTTAGTTTTTCAGAAGACGAAGTCATGTTAGTCAGTACACACTACACACAGTTTTAAGCCTTCAAATAACCAAGACCTTAGTGGTTGTAGTTAGAATGCAAAGCAACTCCAAAGCACTTATTTATGCTTTAGGCAGCTACAACGAATTCAGGTCTCTGCTACTCGTGTTCAGTACCCAGAACAGATAGCTTTCTGTCGAGACATACGAGAGAAACTTGAAAACCGTTGCTGTGGGACACAGGGGGAAGGATAATCCATACCAACCCAGGCAGTAGAGGTGTTCTGGTCTACAGGTTTTGTAGGAACTCGTCTTGGATTCTGGGCCGAAGGTAGCGGAATTTCACAGCAATGGATAGGTCCCTCTCGCGGCCTCTCAAGGAAATCCAGCTCTGCCTTTCTGGCCTTGTGGGTGCATTTCTTCTTCGGAGGCATCAAAAGATATGGTAAAACCACTGAGAAACCTCATGATGCTTGCTAGAGCCAGCTGGAGAAAGAAGAAAGCACCCCAAGGAGATGCTAAAGTGCTCTCAAATCTGTAGAAGGCAAATAAATGGACTTGAAGGCAACTTGTTTGGAAACCTCAGAGCTAGTTTTTAACAAAAGTAAAAACATTTGTGCAGCAGTACGGCGTACACATCTCTATGCAGATGTTTTCCTACCAGTAGTTTTTGAACCTTCTGTGGAATTTCAGGTGGATTTAGAAATGCACAGCAGAATAGATAAATGCTCCAAAGCTTCGTGAAAGCTGACAGTCAAATACAGCAGGGGAGACAGAGATACAAACAAGTGTCCCAGCTGCAAAAGGAGTTCTGAACTGGCCTTTGGGCAAGATTTAACTTTACTGGAAAATTAGTCTCTTATGAAAATACATATTTTAAATACACAAGACAGGCAAACTCACATAGGCATTTTTCTTCATAAAAATGTTTTAGAAGTAATTTGAAAAACACCTGTCTATGATACGGCCTGACTAAAATACTGAAATACAGAACCAACTTTATTTAGAACAGGCTCGGCCACTAACATTTTAAGGAAATTCAAACTACTGGGAGAGGAAGGAAAAAAAAAAAAAAGATTGGAATGGGAGTAGCTGACCTACTGAACCAGCTATGGCATGTCAGCTATCAAAAAAATTTAAAGAAATAATTTCTTCACCTGAGCTCAATGTCTAGCCTAGTCACAGTGGTGACTAGGAATGGTTTAGGAATTGAAAGTCAGATAAACTTGCTTTCTTTTTTCAGTTTAGTCCATAAAACTGGTTTGTAACACTGAGATATATTGTAAGGCTGAGATAGCCAGGAGTCTTTCCGTTTCTAGTTGCTACCTCCCTCTACTTTTTAATTTCAGGAGTTTTTAAGCTTTTAAATACAGAACATACTTGATGTTTCTCCTGTATTCTACATACCTTGCAGGATTTTGTTTGTTTAACCTAGTGAATGTTTTCGTTGAAATGGCAGCGAATGGAATTTTCTATTCCAAACCAGATTAGCGCAGACAAGGAATTTTAAAGAGAACATCTTCTAAGAAACGCGCTCTCTTACCAAACGCACAAGACCACAGCGGCCCGACCGCCCACCGAGCGCACG
>NW_009611798.1:0-977 GCF_000690535.1 Cariama cristata
ACCCCACGGCCCCGCCAGGACCACCGCCAGCTCCCAGGGACCCCATAGCCCACCCATGGCCCAGCTTGTGGAGATGATGACCCACGGGTCTGGGAATCCACAGCCAGCCTCGATCTGCAAAGCCACCGGCATCCATCTACAGGGGAGAACGGCGAAGGGGCTGGGGGCGCTGGAGTAGGGACAAGTGAAAGGGCTCGGAGGCTTCCCAGCATCAAAGCCCTCTGCTCACAGCAGCATCCCCTGTTCCCTGCCATCCCCATCCCTGCCCGCTGGCCACCAGCCCCTGGTCATCCACAGCAACGCGAACAAGCTCCAGGCAGGGGTGTGCAGCCAGAGGCACACGAGGGACCCAGGTCCTTTGGCATCCAGGGCCAGGACACCCCGGCCGGAGCCTCAGCCACCAAGGAAAGGTGCACAGGAGATGCCCGGGTTATCCCCCCACCAGGGGTTCCTGCAAACGCTCCGGCTTGTTTGGTAAATAACGACTTTGTTATAAATATTCCATAAGCCCAGGAACTGCAGTGCATTAAAAAATGATAAGGTCCCTGCTTCCCAAGCAGCCGCTCCTCTGCACCGGGGCCTGGAAGAAGTGTTTAAAATCGGATGTCAGCTAGGGCTGACAGAGGAATTTGTCGTGGGGCTGATGAATAGTTTGAGAAACATTCAATGCCTTCAGGAAGGATCAATTTATCACAGTTTGGCTCAGATCGAGTGGAAACATACAGCTATCCACACTGCATTCGTTTATTAAGAAATTCAGGTCATTATGTTAGACATGCAGTTTCTTATTATTTTTTCACTGGATGAAACTAATGTGGAAAGAGGGCCATGCGGTGCCTTGATAAATGGCTCCATCGATGTGCTCGTTTCCCCAATTTAAACGTCTCCAGAAAAGAGGCGGCAGGACTAGCACCAACACGGGGAGCGCTCCCAGCTGGCTCGGAGCCTGGGGAAGGGCCTCAGCGAGCGAGCAACCC
>NW_009611798.1:1057-1518 GCF_000690535.1 Cariama cristata
TGCGCCGCTCGTCCCCCCACCGCAGTGGGGTGCTGAGCAGCGTGGGTGTGGGGGGACACAAGTGGCCCTGGGGGCTTGTGGGGACCGAGCCCCCCACCTGGGCAGCTGGGAAGGTGGCACGGACAGGGTGAGACCCCCAGGGTGCTCAAGCTCTCCCATCTCCAGGATAATTAAGCACCATCAGCTCCGAGCTGCCAGCCAGCCCTCCGTCGGGAAGAGCCTTCCACCGAGGGCATCGCAGCCTTCGCACACCCACGCAGAGGTGCCGTAGGTGCAAAAATTGAGCCGCCACCTCCGCAGCCACGAAGGCACAGCAAGCTCCCGAGGATTGGCACGGCGAGGAGCGCATCTCAAGCAGCACAACACCGCGCTCAGGTGTTAACGGGAGATCTCACCAGATAGCCCAGATACCGTCAGGCTCTTCTCTGCATACGACAAAAACCTGCACATAGATTTCCCCT
>NW_009611798.1:1540-3087 GCF_000690535.1 Cariama cristata
GGCGAGCCAGCCCTACAGCTACCCCAGTTAACCATCAGGTAAAAGCTGAGTGTCCACCAGCCAGGCAAGGTTTTAGGAGCGCTCTCCGGACTTCTTATTGGCCTCAAAGCTTTCAATTAGGTACATCTGTATTTATGAAATATTATGACAATTGAAAGCCTGTTAAGTGTTGCAGTAAAAATCCCTATGTGCAAAACGACCGGGGCATCAGCACGGCCTTAACTGCTAAATCCATTTGGTAATCAGGTTAGGCTGCCAGCGAGAGGCTGGTGTCAGCGGTTTTTATTAAAAGCCGGGTTTTCACTATAAGAGGTACTAGTTTTATGTTACCATAAATTGTCAACAGTTGGTCAGATCCCCACAGAGAAAGGATCGATACCCAGCAGAGGGGAAAAAGTGCTGAGAAAGGAAAAGCGATACTCTAATTAGAACAAAATTTAAGAGTCTAGGGGTACGGATGACAGTGCCTAATATGTTATAATTTATTGACGGCCTCCAAAGATTGGGTTTTGTTCTGGCTCTCAGAGGCAGCCGGGTGTTAATAAATATCCCAACAGACAGCAGCTGCCTGCAGGCAGCTCCTCGCACACCGATCCTCCGCGCCCTCGGCCCCTGTGATCGGCACAACCAGCAACCGTCCTCGCACGATGGAGCCACCGCCGGGTCAGGTCCTCCAGCCAAAAACACATTTTTCTTGGCTCTTCTGGTTTGCACATCAGCTGAGGGGTCCGCTGGTGCCCCCCAAGCCAGTGGTAGCCCAGCTGCAGCCCTACGGGCCGGGTGCCTCACCAGCCCCAAGGCCAGGCTCCGGGGGCACAGGGAAGAAGCAGAAAGCCTAGCCCCCCCCTGCCACGGCCAGCTCTCCCTGGGGACACCCCCACCTGCCCAGGGTGTCAGAAAGCTGCGACTCGTTGCACAGTAATCTAATCCCGGCTTAGCACAGCGGTAATCCCAGCCGAGGACCCGAACATCTGCGAGCCCCAGCTCTGTACCCAGATGCAGCCTCCCCTGCTGACCCAGATTTAAGAGCCACTTGAGTCCTAACCTGCCCTCGTTCCATCTCACAGCGCACGAAGCACCTGCCGTCGGACCCTCGTAAACAAGGAGGCAATAAAATTTAATCACTTGAAGATCAAAGTTCTCAAGTGTTTTCCAATCATCCTCTTGCCCACCTCCCAGCTAGGCTAAGAGAACTGCAGCGGGCTCTCCATTAAATAAAGAGGCCATAAAAAACCCGGCTGGATTGGAGAAATATTGGCAAATATAATAAATAAAAATATATTAACTCTAATTCTGCACAGCCTTTGGCTATATTAATATCTCTTTAATGTAATCACCTATAAATAAGTGATGACCCTATGATTTAATATGACATCTGTCATCCCCATTTCCACACAAGACATGAAGTAATTGCTCTCTCTGGTATGCAATAAAAGGATGGGTCTTGTACGCTGTGAATGCCCAGTGTAGTCACCAGCTCCTCCACCCAACATCTGTGGGCCACCTCGGGGGGCTCGGCTCCCGCTCACCGTTCCCAGGGGGATGGC
>NW_009611798.1:3106-3340 GCF_000690535.1 Cariama cristata
CACGGCGTGGGCTGGCGGTGCCCGCACGTCCCCCTGGTCCCAGGGACACGATGGTGCAAGGGTAACGCAGCATGGCTTTTGGTAAACAAGCTGACTTCAGTATTTCTATAATTGCAGCTGGGCAATGGGAGAGCAGCAACAGCTGGTAACACAAGCGCGATTTGGGGACCAAGGCAGGGTTCATGGGCGAGCCCTGCCTGCCCCGGGCGGTAAGCACCGCAGCTGGGGGCACAC
>NW_009611798.1:3489-3689 GCF_000690535.1 Cariama cristata
GCGCAGGAGCGCTGGCAAACTGGTTTCTCAGTGCTGGGACCAGTCCTGCCCCAGGAAGAGCCAGGCTCCCCTCGAGGACCCACCATGCTCTCTGCTGGGGACACCGGCCGGCCGTGGCACCGAAACCGAGCTTGGGCTTGGCAGCCAGACCCTGGGGACCACAGATGGGCAGGGAGCAGCACACGGGCCACGTCCCGGGA
>NW_009611798.1:3822-4115 GCF_000690535.1 Cariama cristata
CGGTCACCCCAGGGCTGCGCAGCCGGGGACCCTTGGGGCTCGGCAGCTCCCGGAGCTGGGCCGTGGTTCTAGCACTGGCTGCTGGAAGACCGCGGCAATCACAGGCACCAGCGCTGCCATTTAAGAAGCTCGGTGCGATCAGGAGAAAGGCAGAAGGGTCCCTTATATGCCTGGTTTTCACTCGAGCTGGAGCTCCGCTCTCAGGGGAGGTGCTGGGCTCCCGGCCAGGCTCCCACCCGCTCAGCAGGGCAGGGACGAGCCCGGTGGCACAGTCTTGTCCGCTTTGTTCGCAG
>NW_009611798.1:4161-5968 GCF_000690535.1 Cariama cristata
TTCCCGTTCTGTCCAGGGCACCGGAGTTCAGCGGGGCAGCACCACTGCAGGGCAGCCTACTGCTGTCCCCAGGGCTGGAGAGGTGACGATGTCCTACAGCCCTGAGACGCGAAGACAACAAGATTTATAGGGAAAAAGAAGCTATTGCAGGGATAAGGAGGCTGGGCTGAGGCTCTTCTTCACACCAAAAGTGTATCACAGAACTGCCTCACCCCAGAACTGGCCAGAATAAAGCAGAAGAGACTCTGCACCTTACCTCCACCCACCCCTGCCCTCGCAGACTCCTGGAGCAGATCAGCCCCACACGCAGCAGCTTGCAGACAAATCCAATGATGGGGAAATGCCCTGCCATCCCGCCCCGCGCCCTGCGGAGCGGAGCACTGGCTCTAGCAATACAGCAGAGGTGACAACCAAATAGCAGCAGCCAGCCACGACCCCACTGTAAGAGTCCACAACAAGAGTCATCTCCCTGCAACCCCCGCCAGATCCCGCAGCCGAGGATGGAACCCGGACAGCACAGCCTGCGCCAGCCGCTTCACCCCAGCCGTGCCCTCGGCCGACAGCACCTGCCCGGCCAGGCCAAAGCAGCCCCAGCAGCAACGCCAAACCTCCAAGCTGCTTCTCCAGCTCAAGCACGGCTTTTGTGTATTTGGGCACGTTACGTGATGCTGCATCTCCAAGAGTGGGAAGAGAAAAATATGCACACAGCAGGGAGAAACCTCTTCAGAATCAAAAAATGCATTTAAAGGCAAGTTTGTGAAGCATGAACACCAGCCCCTGCTACACCGATCTGATGGTTCGCTCAAGCAGGAAGATCAGAGCCTGCAGTGGAAGTGCCCCGAGGCAGCTCCAACCACAATGTCTTCCATTTTTCCCTCCTCTTCTTCAGACATGCTGGATTGCTAAAGCGTTTCGCCCCCCATTTGCCCTCCAGACCGGAGCCCAGGCAGCCCAGCAGCCATGGGGATGGTTGCCCAGCCATGCCTGCAGCAGTCACAGCTGGAGCAGCTCACCCAGCAGAGGCTGTCACCCGCAGACGATGCAGCCACCCGTGCAGAGACAGAGAGGTCCTCCTTTCAGCCGCTGGGAGCAACAGCCAGTCCTCTTCCCACCTCGCTTTGTCCTCCTCATCCTCCTCGCTGGGCCATGGCAAGGAGGCTGCAGGAGCAGCCCATGATCCCCTCCACGGCCGGAGAGCCACTGCTGTACACCCTGCTAAATTTAAAAACAATACTTAATTAGGACAGAGCTAGAGAAGCACACAATTAAATACTCTGTTACTATCACTCTTGCACAGTTTAAGCCTCAGTTCAATAAAGAACCATTAAAAAAGGCTGATATCGAACCAAACCTCAAGCAGTGGAGCTGTATGCTGCATCACTACAGCAGCCAGGGGACAAGGAGCAGGTTGGAGCACGGCCAGCACCAGCACTGCGCAGCGGAGGGGACGTGGGGATGCTCCCACCAGAGCCTTGCACCCGCTGGCCAGGGGCACGCAGCCCCGGGACACGGGGCCAAGCAGGTGGGAAGCCATGACCAGAGACCCATGGACAGAAAGGAGCTGGGGCAGTCACAGCCTCCGAGCGGAGGCCTGAGCTTTCTCCAGGGCTTTAGGGGCAGGAACAGGGAGGCTGAGCTCAGATGTGAGGTATGGCTGCGGAGACCACTACCTGTGCCTGGCCAGGTATGAGCCCTCGAACCCCAAAGAGGAGCCAGATCGCAGCCCCCTGCCCACGGGGCTCACTGACCAAACTCACCCGCACAAAGGCTCCGGTCCAGGTCCTGCACCTCGCTCTCGGGACATGCC
>NW_009611798.1:6039-7625 GCF_000690535.1 Cariama cristata
GCCGGTCTGTGGAGAGAGAAACATCAGGGACAACCCCGGGGGGTAAGGCGGGAGCCTGCATCTCCCCCTCCCCAGCACACAGGTCTATACCCAGAAACAGGCCTCCAGGTTTTTGTTTCCCAAGAGGAGCCCTGTTCAGGATGCAGAGGGAAGTTACTAAGCCCTTGCCCCCATCCATTTCTGCACAGGGAGGGGGCAGAGCGGCCCCAGCTGCGTGGTTAGAGCCAGCACCAAAGCCCCCCGTGGTTACCCCATGTGCACAGGGGACCTCGCGCCCCAGAGAGGGTCCCCTTCTGCAGGGAGCGAGTCCCGCTGTGGACAGCACATAGCATCAGCGGCCAGCACAGGCGGCAGGACCCACAGCTCCAAGAGGCTGATACAAACCCAAGAAAAAATAAAGGGGGGTCCCCGAGCAAGCCCCGCGGGGTGCCCGGCGCAGGGCAGCAGGCAGGGCAGCACATCCAGCCGGCGAGGGCAGCGAAGGCAGCAAGGGGTGCATGGCCGCTGCCACCCTGGCAGACGATGATGCGGACCTGGAAAAACGCTCACTGAGGCAGGATGCCTAGTAATAAATTTATTGTATTTTATTACATATTCCCCTTTTTGCACTTAATTCCAATTCCTCATATTCAAACTCTTCTTTCTGAAAGAAAATGATTTTTAACATAAAAATATAAATTCTGCATATTAAAAGTGCATACACCTTGAATAATAAAACATACAAATAAATAATAAAAGGCATTGACACAGTCTCATGCACTTGTACTCAAATAATTTAAAATTTATGGTACAATGTTCAATCCCAAGTAAAGACAGCCTGCTTTCCAGATTACTGTACAGTTCAAAAACATTAAAATACAGAAGAGAATATCAAAGGTGTGGGCAAGCCCCACGTCCCAGTATCAGTGTACAGTGATGTGACATGCAGTTTTTAGAACTGTAGATACTCCAGTGTAAAATCTGACATTGTGTCCAGAAGAGAAACTGCATTGGCAACAGGACTTAAAATTCAATTTTAACCAATGGTGAGGCACAGTTGGTGAGCAAATCTGTACAAATTAATACTTGGAAGGCCACAAGAAAATAATCTAGCCACTTGTAGCCTGTATTCCCTTGTGTCACCCCACCCAAGGCAATGTAGCACCTAAAATTGGTTTCTTATTGCACTGCACAAATGCCATACAAACCTAACGCTAACTTTCTTGCAACATGTTTGTGCTGCAGGGCCTAGAGTGAAACGTAATTTGTGTTTATGCTTAGTTTTAATCTGTGTCCTTTAAAAAACACTATTTGTGGATAAATTGAGTGCTATCGCCTTTAAAAAAATAGAAGACTCCCCAAACCCCTAGACCTAATATAGATATCGTACAAGTCTTCAGGTACTTTTATTTTACAAAATAAAGCTCCTAATAGTAAATGCTTTACGGTGCTTTTATTAAGAAAATCATGTAATACTTTCATCTCACCACAGATTAAAACTAAATTTCAGTTCCCTCCACAGGTAACATTAGATACTGCCAAATTATTTTGGATTAGTAGGCAAATGACAAAAGATACAAAAAAAAAAAAACAACAAACCAAACCAC
>NW_009611799.1:0-6190 GCF_000690535.1 Cariama cristata
GGGGGCCTGGCAGCGGTCGAGCTGTCGCGGTGGGTCGGGAGTCGTCAGCAGGCGGGCAGGGCGGCCGGGGAACTAATTCGCGTTTCAAGCAGGTGAACTTGCCCGGTCTGTGGCTGGACGGGGAGCGGGCAGTGTAGTTTGAAACCGGTCACGAACCCCTTGGTTGCCAGAGTTAATTTCCCTACGTCCCCGAGAGTATGTCTGCTATTGTTGGCCTTAAATAGACAGGATTGGTGGCAGCTGCTGATAGAGGGGGAGGAATCAGGTGATAATCTGCTAGATCTGATCACTAGATCATTAAATCTAGCAAGCGTGGAGTGGGGATCCTGTAAGAGGTAGGATGAGTCTGCTCGGTCCCTACTGCGTGAGCAAGGGTTAAGTAAGCCAGCAAGTGTCTTGTCTGTGTGGCCTGTCTGGATATGGGCTCTTTTCATAGCTGCTTTAGGAAGGTACAGAGAGTCACATGCAGTTCTCTATCCAGGCACCTCCTTCTTTGAGACTATGTAAAAAAATCTGCCTGGAAAGTTTCAAGCTCATGCTTTCCAGCAGCAGTAGACATTTGCTAAGTTGTATGTTTTACCATAGCCGCATCTTCTGAGCTGGCTGTTTGAAAGAATACCTTCTCTTCCAGCTCAGACAGAGGGTTACATGTATGAAATAAACAACTGTCTGTTGTTTTTTTTTTTCTACTCAGGTGTAAAACTTCTGTTGCATGGTCTTTGCTCCAACACCACGGTCAAATCTTTGGACTTGAAGGTCAGTCTGTTCAAATAAAATTAAGACAAAGAAACAGGGAAGGAAATAGGAGCACAAGCTTAATCAGAGTTAGAAATAGACAGTCCTAGTGCAGGATTGTTCTACAAGATGTGTAATTCTGTAAAGTTCTTGTTCTCAAGTGACTCTGTTCCTGCCTCCTTAACTCTATGTCATGACTTTCCAAAGTTACTGTGTAGCTTCTTGTCTGTTTTTATTCAGTTATTCTGTTTTGATAGGAAGTTATTGCTGTATGTATTTTGTCAGTTGCCGCTCGGTCAGGTGAGGCATGTGTAGGCTTTTCTTTAGGTTTCTGTTTTAATCAGTGAGTTACTAGTTGTTTGACTTGTGCTTCTGTAGAGTTTATCCAGCTTGCCAGAGTCTTTCAGCTAGCCTGGGGCTTGGAACTAAGCATCCGCTTTCAGATGTGATGATCACTACTGCAAGAGTGACATTTTGTCTGTGTTCCTCTGGCACATAGCTATTCCGTTGAAGCTACAGTCCTGAACTGTATCACACCTTTCTTTCTCGTCTGTGCTGGCACTAGCCGAGCCCTTTTTAATGAATTGTGTTGAAATGGTTCTGCTTATCTAGAATCAGCATTTTCCATCCCATCGTGGGCCATGCTGATCCTGTGCTATCCTGTGATTTTTATGAGCTCTCAGTCATGATGCCTCACAAGACTAGCAACACATGTATGCACCATTCCTCCCAGGGTCTTCCATTTTCTGGAAAGCTGACTGATATATGAGACAAATGTTACTCAGACCATCTTTGACAGACTGCATTACAGCTGAAGTGCAGCTGGTGGTGTTTGATGGGATAGCTGGATTGTGACAGGGCTTAGCCTACTGATCACCTGGGACTTTTGTTTCAGGGAAATAACCTGCGAACCGTGGGAGCTGAGGCTTTGGGAAAACTTCTTAGGCAGAACAAATCCATCAAGAGGTAAAAAATTTTATCTACCTCTCTTTCTGTTATTCCTGCTAGATGGAGCACAATGTTAGAAGAGGGTTGAGAGTGCTTTTTGTTGGGGTAGGAGGAATGTCAAGTAGCGCAGTTTCTTGTGAGGGATGGGACAGGTGAAGGAGTGAGAACTGGAGGTGCCCTTTTGGAGGATGCAGGGCTCTCGCAGCATCCTGCTGTCTGAAACTGAGTCTATTAGCGGAGCTGGGTGTTCAAATGGGTACCATGATCCAGGTATCATTCAGGCTCTTGCAACTGTCTCTTTACTTCATGAACTCCCATCCTGTCTGATTTTCCCTAGCCTTATCTTGGAATGGAACAGCCTTGGTGTGTGGGAGGAGGGCTTCTCCTTTTTCTGCCAAGGACTGGGAGCAAACAGCTTTCTCCAGCGGCTAGATCTGCGCAATAACCAGATCAACCATCAAGGGGCTGGAGAGCTGGCCATGGCGCTGAAACAAAATGCCAGCCTTCAGGAGCTAGGTAAGAGAGACTAGTTTTTTGCCCACCTATATATATGAATGCTCACACACACATGTATCTTCAGGTTTGTTGCAGCCTGCCTGGATCTCTGCTAACTGGTCAGTATCATTCCCAATTCCTGTCAGTCTGGAGTGCTTTGCAGGCTTTGTGCAGGGAGTAGAGGTCACAGGCCTGTGGCCTTTCGAGAGCGGGAATTGTAGTTGGAATCTCTGGATCTAAACCTGCAAATGAAGATTGTGTGCTTGGAGCAGAGCCATTCTTAGTGGAGGAGGGAATGGGTTCATTTCTATTTGTGGGTGCTGTTGGCATGCCTTGTGCCAGACTCTGAGACTTACTTCACGCTTGCTTTGCCTGTAGTAAGGAATTTTGCCAGAATTTCCTTCAGGAAAACATGGCTCTTGCTGTTGGTTCTTTTTCATCCACTGGTTGTGGCTGTGGAAGGAAGGCTCATGAGATGAAAATGTGAGGGGCAGACCTGTGTACCTTTTGAACTGTAACAGCTTCCTGCATTTTACTGCACTTTTACTGCATCCTTGCCTTTCCTGCTTTGTCTGTCATTTTCCCTCCCTCTCATTCGTCTTGAAAAGGGAGACAGCATTCACCTATGTTTGTGCTGAGACCGTCTGGGATTAGTTAGCGATGCTTACAGATGTATAAGGAGCATCGTTTTCCTTGAGCCGTACGTTTTTCAACAGATGTGTGACTACTGGGTTGAAAGTTTGCTTTCTGTACAGATTTGCGTTGGAATAATATTGGGCTTCTGGGTGGCCGAGCTTTGCTGAACTGCCTGCACAGCAACAAGACCCTGAAGAGGCTGGAGCTGGCTGGGAACAATGTTCCTAGCGACATCCTGAAAGCTGTGGGTAAGTATTACTTTTTGCACAGGAAAGAATCAGTAACTCCTTTCTCATTTCAGCACCTGAGGGATATAGGGCACTTATTGCTCCAGAGGAGAGCTACCCCTCCTCCCCTCCTCTCCCTTTCTCAACAGCATTTACATGATGCCCTACATTGCTTCCTCTTTTCCTTTAATGAGGGCTGGTCAGGTTGGAGGTGTCACTTTTACCAGCAAGAGGAAAAAAAATAATTGTATTGAGTTAGGGATTACTATGCCGTGTGAGTGTGGGACAACTCTAGTTTGCTTCTGAGTAGCCAAGTTTGGATATGGCTAATGCAGCATGTCCTTTGTCGTTGTCCTACTCACAGTGGCATTGAATGGCTCTCCTGTGGCTGGGGTGTTGATTATCCCATATACACTACTCTCTTCGATTCTACCCCACCTTGTGTCTGTAAGGTGAGGGCAGTCTCTCTATGTAGGCCAGCCTGAGAAGGACTACTGTCCTGGTGCTTCTGATAGCCAGGTGTCATCCTGAGCACTATGTCTTCCAGCAGTGCTTGCTATTCTGTTGCTTTAGAAACATGTGCATGCTCTCCTGCTCTCTCTGCATCAGAACAAGCCATGGATCACAACCAAGACCGTCAGACTATCCTGAGTGAGACGCAGAACCGAGCGTACATACTCAGCAAGGAGGTTTTGAGTCTGAAGGATGAGAAGACCAAGCAGGTCAGCAATTTTACATGTTGGCCATTCAAATGGGGCAGCTGGAATCCTATGTTTTCCCTCAATGTCCCCATGAAACACTCAGTGACAGGATGATTGTTCACCTAAAGTTGCATGTGCATTCTTATGGGCAGGCACACAGCATGGTTTAGTAAATTGGGTTGCTAATTTACTGAAAAAAGCTAGGTTGTCCAGGAATCAAATCCATGACAGTATGGGGTATGGACACGTGCCCTGCTGAACATATTCACTCTGGATTCTGGAGGAGTTCTAGTGGGTTTTTTTTCGCCCGTATTCGTGCTTTCAGTTCTTTTGCAACTGGTTTGATATTTTCCAAGTGGTGAAAACCTAGAAATACGAGTCTGTTTTCTTTTTGACATCTAATGGTGCACAGTACCTATAGCTGATGACCTCAGTCAGATGTGCTAATGAACCCATCAAACCCCCAGTTTCTCCTCGCTTTAAATAGAGTGGCTTGATCGATCTTCATCTGTCACTAGGAAGAGAAAGATGAGAAATGTAAATGCTTCAAGCTAATGCAGTTCATTTTCTCACTGATGTTTGCCTTGTTCATAGTTCTTGGATTTGATGGACACTATAGACAAGCAGAGAGAAGAAATAGCCAGGAGTGGCAGGTAAGTTGAATTTCTGAATGCTTTCTGCTCTTTGATAGAAGAATCGGGGACCCTCCATTTACTGACAGAAATTGCACAAACTTTTTTTTTTCTTTCTTTTTTTTCCCCTGCAAATGCAGGATGTCTGCAGCACGAGTCAGCCAGCTGCAGGAAGCGTTGGATGAACAGCACTGTATTATGAATTCGCTGAAAGCCAAGTATGGAGGAGGAAAACCTTAGCCTTCCCACTGTTCTGTGCTATATAGGCAGTGCTCGGCAGAGCTGTTGAGAAGGGGGATAATCTTGTAGAGTGGCTGGCTTACTATTTCACTTAGTTCTACAGTAATATCCAGAAATTACAGTCAGATCAGGCCTTTGGATTTGCCACACTGGATATTTAGCCTGCTTTTAAGTGAAATTACAGTGAATTGGTGTAAGAGCAGGTGAGTTATAGACGGTGAAAAGGAAAAGTGAAGGATTGTGGGGATGGGATGGGGGCATGTTCCTTGCACAGTTTACAGCGTGGCAAGAGCCTGTACCTGCTTCCTCTGGCAGCTGGCAATATCCTCTGAGAACCACTGCAGATATGGAGGAAGCGTACAAGATTGTACGCTTAGGAACAATGAGGTGGAGCTGCCCAAAAGTAGCGTTAGATTGTGTAGAGCCATATGCACATGACAGTGGTTAGACTTCAAACACTAATGAGCCTGGGTCATTCAATTCTGTTAGGTAAAGGTAATTTCATTATGCCATGCCTCGGTGTGGACATGTCCCTCATGTACAGAATAAGCAAATCGCTTCTGCTACCTGTGTTTAAAATTCTGTCCCTAATTTTAAACAACTTGCAGTGGTACAAAATAGCCAGCTTTGCTCTCCTGCGAGAGTGGGCAACTCCTGGAGGGGTCCAGGCAGGGAAAACAGCTCATGGAAGATAACACGGGGAAAATGCCATGGGGCGCTGGAACACCAGGCTCTGTGAAGTCCTAGGTCATTCACGGTTTGCAGAGGCTACTGGGTGGAGAGATAAGCGATAGCCTTTTCCCAGGGCCAAAAGATGCCTCATTTAGCTAGCCTGATTTCACCCGCTGCCAAATATGTGTTAGCATCTTGTACCATGTGGCGTAGAGAGCTCAGTAGAAGTGTCTCTCTGAGAAGGGACTCTGGGAAGTGTTTCTCTGTATAGGCTGCAGATGACTGAAGCTGCCCTGGCTCTGTCTGAGCAGAAGGTACACAACTTGGGAGAGCTACTGAATGCTGTAAAACAGGAACAAACCAGCATGGCTGAGTGCCACTTTACGGAGCTCCAGCAGCAAAAGCAGGTGAGCTGAATAAGCCCTAGTTAGGTTTGAGAGCAGGGTTCCAGGTCATACCTGGTTTGTGTAGATTTGGGGGATGCTGGATGGGATAAGCAAGCATGATTTTTTACCACTGGCGGGTTAACCACAGCTGCCATGACAAAAATTCTTGTGTAAATTAGGTAGGTGAATGCTAGATATGGAGAGGAGCCATGGTGTTTATGGGGTAGGTTGGATTTGGTTGGGTGTGGTGTTGGTTGGAGTATGTTGGTGGTGCAAGAACTAAGGTGAGTACAAGTTCTTAGTTTTGATTCTGTTTGCAGGGAAGTGCTGATCGGGAAAGCAAGCTTTTGCATGACTTGTCTGCTGCCAGTGAGAAAAATCTACTTCTAAGGAACCAGGTAGGAAAGCAAGTCTAAGGCTGAGAAGCAGGACTTCAACATTGTTCACTTCTGCTCTGCATATATGTCCTCTACTTTGATCCTCATTCATGTGTCTGCTGATTGTTCTGTACAACCTAC
>NW_009611799.1:6492-12075 GCF_000690535.1 Cariama cristata
TGCCATAATTGTGATGTGCCTGCTTTTAATCTGCAGAACGCCTGGAAATGGAGAAGAGAAGATTTAAACAAAGCCTTGAAGACATGGAATCCCTTCGGGTAAAGGAGGTAAGAACAGGTTTTCTGCAGCATCCTGAGGTTAGTCCCTCTTTGGTGCTAACATCCATGAGCTACCGGAGGTCGTTGTTTGCTGTCATCTGCTCTTAAACAAGTTTAAAAATTAGTAGACTCAGTCATACTGTGGGAAGAATAGGCCATTTCTACAAGCAAAGCCTAGCTGAAGAGATCACAAGACATTCTACCAGCTAGTAAGATTTTGTAGCTTGCAAGAGTATGGGCCAGATTGGTATGTGATTCTGCAAAAGAGTCTTGGAGGCTGGCCCTTGTGTCAGTCTTGCTATGCGTAGAGGTAATTACGAATAAGTAGTCTTGCCGTGCTTACTGAAATAAAGATGCATTAGTGGAGGAAATTGAGATGTACGTGCTATAAACAACCAGTCCTCTAACGAGGCTCAGCTTGCTAGTTCCTTCTCTGTTATGTTTCAGGGGGATTCTGTCTGAGTGTGGACAGGACAAGAGGCTGTGATCAACTCTTTGGAGTGTTTATTGAGGTGTGAAATCTCTCAAAAATAAAATTACACCAATAGATTTCACTGAAGGTTTTGAAATCTTGTAAGAAAAGACATAGGCCAGGAGGATTTTAGCCACATTACAACTAGAGAATGAATCTCTGGTGTTTCATACCACTTGAAGATGAGAGCTCGGAATCTGTATCATTCCTCTTGGCCTGGAAGGGATCTCTGTTTAAAGTTCCCAGTTCCTAGAGAGCAGATTCAATCTATATTACAGTTTCCTAGTGGAGCTCTGGGGGAGGTAAGAGTTTTTCTTTGGTAGTAGGTGGGTCAATGAGAGGATGCGCTCTCTCATGCCAAATGGCCATGAGGCTATGCCTGGAGGTAGGTGTGGTTTTCTGGCACTTGCTTAAATGGTTTCTACTGCTTTGCAGGTGGATCATATGACACAGCACATTGAGGCCAGTGAACGTTCCATGCAGGACAGGATCCAGAGGCTGGAGGCCATCAGAATAGCTCTGGAGGAGGTGAGAATGGAGGCTCCACGTCCTTTGGAATGCTCAGGTAGCAGTGGCAGGAGAAGGCTACCAGAGGAGCTCTGTGGAGTCTTCCATTGCTGACCTGTGTAAAGATTGTCCTGTGCTGTAGGGAGGAACAGAAAACGGCAGTTTACCAGCTAAAATTATTTTTACTGCTTTGGACTGAGGAAGGAGAAGGTTCCAAGGAGAAACTTGTAGATTCTCGTTGAACAAAAATAAAGATTCCATTGAATTCCATGGTTAGATTCTTACCAGGATTTGACTTCACAGATTTCCCATGTGGTCCCAAGTAGTGTAGCGTATTTCTCCATATCTGTTCCCCCAGCTAGATCCAGCGCTGCCCTCTCCTATTTCCCCTGACTTTGGAAAGCTTCTCCCCTTACTTGCTCTCATATAACTGAAATTTCTTATTGAATTTAGATGGCAAACTCAGAGTGAAAAATGGTATGTAATCTGGGTTTGTTTTCCCTGCCCCTGAGTGCGAGAGACAGCTGTGTCACCTTGTAGCCTGCAACTGGAAGCTGCTAATGTTTTCAGGTCAGTGTTGCAGTGATACAGCTTCTCTCTGGAATGATCTTTCATGTTTCTGTGGCAGGAGCTGAGCCAAGTCAAAGCAGCTGCGCTCAGTGAGCGAGGCCAGGCAGAGGAGGAGTTAATAAAAGTCCGGAATCAGGCACGATTGGAGGAGGTAAGGACAGTACCTGTCTGTGGACCCTGCCAGATACCTGCCTCTGTGGGAAGGAGTGGATTTGACTGCCTAATCTACGTTTTCATCTCAGGAAACTGCTGAGTAACTCCCCGCTCCTGGTTTCACTGGTCTGCAAATAGTGTGATTTCTGAGGAAGGAGTCCTGAAAAGTCTGCTTTGAATTGTCTTCAGAATGTAACCACTATCCCCACCCGCTCTGTGCTTTCCAGTAGTAACAGTATTGATGTGGATATTGTCATAGCAGGTCTCATTTAAGTTGCCAACTTTTGAAGCTAACAGCCAGATGTCAATCGTTCTGTTTAACAGCAGCTTTCATGGGCTGCTCCTGTTTCTCTGGACTCAGAGGAATTTCTGCAGGTGGCTAGTGCTGCTGGATAAACTTTATGAGAATGGCAATAAGGTCAACACCCTGTGAAAGAGAACAAGGAGTTAGGATAATGCACCAACTATTAGAATGCTTACTTATATGTAACATCAGAAAAGAAGATGCTTTACTGAGTTGCAAACATATAAAAGCCTCAGACACAGCAGTTGCTTAGCTGCATACAGCAGTGTTTCAGAGCCATTTGGGATATGGAGGAAGTGAAGATAGAGCATTAGTTGTAAACACTGGTGGTGGCATTGGTGCTTCGACCAAGGACATACCTCTGTTTCTCAGCGAGTGAGCTGAGTGTTGCAGCCTCTCCCTCGGAGTGTTTTCCCAGGCAACAAAAAGCAGCTTAGATTCACTCTTGAATGCGAGGGAGGAGTGCGGTCTTTATTACAGCTGAGTCCTGTGCTTGTTCTTCAGTACCAATTGACTCAACCAAGGGTTCACTGTGTTGGGAACAAAAAGGGGAAAATCCCTTTGCAGGAGTGGAATGGGACTGATTTATTTTCATTTTCCTTTGTGTCTTACAGCAGCAACGACTAGAACACCTAGAAGAGAAGCTGCGTCTGATGACTGAGTCACGGGATGAAGCTCAGAACTGCTGCCTTAAGCAAAAACAAATGATTGCTGAGGCCCAAGCCAGAGCCAACCAGTTAGACCTGCATGCTGATGGACTCAGAAGGCGGCTAGAGGAACTTCAGCAGGTAATTTGGACTGGAGTAGAGATATGGTCATCACAGGGGCAGAGCAAGTTGCTGAAGTTGTTTGGATATTCATGGATTTGTCTTTATGTGTCAGGACCTGAACAGTAAGGAAGAGGAGAAAGTGACAGAGGTGAATAAAGTGAAAGTGGAATTACAGGAGCAGATTGGACACCTGCAGGCTGAACGCACAGCACAGGATGGACTGAGAGAGAAGATTGCAGCCCTGGAGAGACAGCTGAAAGGTGATGGATTCTTTCACACTTCTCAATTGGTAATGCTGAGTTACCCTACAGTAGGCCTGGAACTGAGTTATGCTTACAGGTGGTGACAACGGTTCTTCCTGCCTGTGTGTACAACCATGAATTGTACCCTCCATTCTGGTGTATTTGCAGGGATTCTTGTCCTCATTTTATGGAGACCAAGACTCATAACTACCTAAAGCTGCACAGCAAGCAAAACGTTTGGATTTCCTGCACAGTGAAATGTAACATCTTGTCTGTGCAAAACCTCTCATGTCTCACACAGCTTCTCTCGTGTGCCTGTTGGTCATCCTGCCTGCGTTGCCTTTGGCTGTGCCTATAATAGGTTGTTCTTGTTTATTCTAGGGACACCCTAATTTTCTTCACCAATGCTGCTCTTCTTTCACAGCCCTTTCAAGTAATCACCGTGAGGCACTGCTGGACAAAGAAGGTGAAATCTCTATGCTGCTGGAGAAGCTGAGAATGAAAGAGGCTGATATCTCCAGGATGAGAGAAGAAGAGGCCCAGCGAGCAAGTTTCTTGCAGAATGCCATCATGGCATATGTGCAAGGTTCCCCCTTGGGAACCCACAGTTATAGGAAATGAGAGCATGGCTTGAAGAATCCAGATAACTGCTGTCAGGAAGAGGGTGAGCAACTCAGGTACAGCCCCTTCTTTCCAAGTGTGACAGTTTTGTCAGTGGGGTGACACGAAGGCTTGCAAACACAGAAAATTGCTCTTTCTCTTCAGAGGAGGAAACAATCATCCAGGGCTGGGATAGAGGCTCGTAGGTCTGAGTTCCTGATATGGAGCCCTTCCCCTGTGCTGCTACAGCACTTGAAGTAGTTTCTGTGTCCTTTTATACAGCACCAGTGTGTCAGCACACCCTGTTGTTACCAGGGGGTTGTATGTTCCCTGGGCAGCGGTTCCTTCTGAAGCATTTGTTTGGATGCCAGGGCTGTTCACAGTGAAACCTGATAAATGACTGGCAGCAGCTTTTACAGTTTCCTGTAGGTGGGATCCATTTACTTTGCCCATGGAGTCCTGAAGCTGCTGGAAGCACCAGATCTTACCCACCTGTGCCTTTATACCCAGTGCTTACAGATGGAAGCAGCAGCTGATGGGGCTCACTTTGGCTCTTTCACCTTGCCCCTCCATGGCTCTGGCTGTAGTCATGGGCAGTAGATATGCATTCATTATATATTATATACAGGAACAGCTATGCAGAGGGGGACTGCTGTGCAGTGGCTATCCATACCCTTCTTGGCCAGCTGGGCTTTGGCCGTGGTTCAAGCCTCTGCAACACTGACTAGCATGGAAAGGGTGGGGTGCCGCGTCGGGGGTCAGCGTCTGTGCTTCCTCACTGTGAACTGCAGCCCTTGGCTGGAGTTCTTGTGGCCAAAATGCAACAGGATTTCATTCCACTATGACAAATGGCAAAACAGTCCTGCTGGCTTCTCAGAATCCTGGAGCCGAGTGCTGTTCTCTGGGCCTTACTCTGGAGAGACGCGGTGATGCTTCTGACTCACTGCTGGGGAGTTGTTTCTCAGAGCACAAAGGGGAGAAGGTGCTTCCTTTTCCTGGCAACACAAGTCCTCATGGAGGACAAGTAGCATGGAGAAAGGGAAAGGATGTGAGGGTCTGAATTGGAGAAAGTGGAGACCTCTGTGAGGGCAGCAGTATGAGAGCCTCCTGCTAGATTCTCCAGTGAGTCTGTGGTGAGAGAAACGAACTTGCGATACATATTTTAAGAGGCAACCGGAGAATGAAACTTTCTGTGTGGACTGTTTGGTTTGTGTTTGTGATTCTTCATGTTGGGTTTTACTCTGCTTTTTTAATAAAGAACTTTTGCTTTTTACTGTAACACTGGACAGTGACAAGTTGGATGTTTGGCTGATGTAGAGGGAGAGGCTTTCTGCTGTGGTACTCTCATGAAGATCCTGCTAGTCTGTCCTGGAGCTAAAAGGCCATTATAGGTGGATAAGCTAAGCAGGTCTACAGATTTTGGTTCTGAGCTAAGGCAAAAGCAAAGAAGCTGGGAGCCTATGCCCCAGTCACGAGGAGAGGAGAGAACCTGTGTTGAGAGCTAGATAGTCTGTGGATGCTGGGCAGCTCTGTAGGCCAGCAGGTAAGGGAAAAGCAAGGCCTGTTGTTTTGAGACAGTACCACTCCACGAGTTATCTGTTCTTGGCGGAGTACTTGGAGAGGTGGAGGAATCCAAAAGCCATCTTTCTGCAGGATTTTTGCCACTGCATCTTTGTTCCTCAGCAATTCTCGGCAGATGACGGTGAAATCTGCGGCTACAATGCAACCAGGTTTTAAAGCGTCGTCCTTGAGCAGGTGGCCATACAGTGTGGGAACCGTCCTCTGCAAGTTTCTGAGCAGAACAGCTGTCGTGCCGTTCCGAGGGGCAGCGTGCAAGTAACTTGGCCTTCAGGGACGCGGGGCGGGC
>NW_009611800.1:0-560 GCF_000690535.1 Cariama cristata
ATCCCTCCAGAGCAGGTGGATGGCATCCCCCCCAGGGCGGGTGGATGGCATCCCTCCAGAGCAGGCAGATGGCATCCCTCCTCCTAGCCCGCCCGCCCAACCACTGCCCTTCCCAGAGCGATGCTGAGCCCGTCCTTCAAGGGCTCAGCCAGGGAGGGAGAAGGCAGGGAGCCGGGAGCATCTCTGTCCCCAGCGCCCCAGGGTGCCGGCAGAGACCTGGCGGACATGGAAGTCATTTGATGGCGAGGAAAGGATATACCTGCTCTCAGTCATGTTTAGGTAATTGGAAGTAAATAACTCCTTTCATCCTTAAATTGGGTGTCTTCATACACTAGGTAAATGGAAGAAACAAAATCCTGATTTTCGTTCGTGTTCCACGCACGTAGTAAAAATGAACCTTCGTCTGCAGCAATTCTGAGCTAATGAAAAACGAATGAGGTTTTAAATCAACCCAAAACGCAGAGCTCTGCTCCCACAGTCGTGCGCGGCTGCTGTAGGACAGCCTCCATTTCCAAGGCTCCTCACAGAATCCTGAATAATTTTATTAGATTTTGAGCAAG
>NW_009611800.1:588-923 GCF_000690535.1 Cariama cristata
GAGCGGTGGGGAGACAAAGGGTTTTTTGAGGGGCCGATGTCACGGGCAGTCATGGCTTTCTCTTCTCTTTCCAAAGTTTTGAAGGGCTGAGGTTTATTTTGTGGTGTTTGTACATCGTTTATCGGACCCACAGTGACCAGCCCTGCCCGATCGCTTCTCGTGGAAGGGTCCCTCTTGCACGGCCTTTAAATCACGTCTGAACACGACATAATTCTCCCATGTGCCTGGTGACTTCTGCGTATTTGATCAGTTCAGATTCCATAAAAATGTAAATAATCAAAGCCCTTCTGCTATTATTTATAACGCCTCCGGGCTGTAATTTATGTATTAATTTC
>NW_009611801.1:0-343 GCF_000690535.1 Cariama cristata
GAGGACCCTAGGGTGGTGGTGGCACCCAGGGGTGGGGGAACACCCCAGGGTGTCTCAGGGGGGTCCCCAGGATGGAGTGTGGCACCAGGGAGGGGTCCCCGTCTCCATCTCTGGTGCCCAAGTGGGGGAGGTCCCTGGCACAAGTGGTGGCACCTAAAGAGGGATCCCCCCGTCCCTGGTGCTCAAGAGGGGTCCCCAGGGTGGGTGGTGACACCAAAGGGAACCCCCATTTCCATCCTCGGCACCCAAGGGTGATCCCTGGGGAGGTCAGAGACACTTTGGGGGGGCGGATACCCAATGTGGGGGTCCCCAGGGATGTGATCGGGGGGGGGAGCCCCCCACC
>NW_009611801.1:422-730 GCF_000690535.1 Cariama cristata
CGCCCCACGAGAGGGAAACCCGGTCGGAGCCCCTGGACCCCCCCATCACCGTGCCAAACCAGAAGCACGTGCCAGATCCCCCGGGTACGGCATGGGCGAGGGCAAGAGCATCATCGGCAAGACAAAACCACATCGCGGTTAAAGCCGGTGCCAATCGGCTCTGCCCGAACCGCGAGTCGATCATCACTGACCCACCCTCCTCAGCGTCAGGGTGCTGCTCCAGGGAGAAGCTGGTGCTGGTGGGCGCCGTGGTTCTGGGGGTCTCGGTGCTGATGAACATACTCTTCCTTGCCCTCGGCTCCCGGCAC
>NW_009611801.1:763-2548 GCF_000690535.1 Cariama cristata
GGTTCCTGGGGAGCAGAGTTAAGGTTATCGGGGTGTTGGGGGTCTCCATGGGGGGGAGGTTCTGAGTGCTCAGCCCCACCACTGCCGCGGCAACAGCTCCGGCACACCCCGTACCTCACGGTGACGGGGTGACGGGTGCGTGTCCCCATATGTCACCGTATCGTTCCCCCTCCCCACCAGTTGCAGCCCTGACGGCGGCGCTGGAGGCAGAGAAGGCGAAGGAAGTGCCGACCATGGGTGCGTGTCCACGCCGCGTGTCCCCCCACCCCCTGTCCCCTTCCGCGGTGCCACCCAAGGACATGTCCTCAATCCCCGTGTGTGTGTCCCCTCTCTGCCAAATTCACCGGGAACCTCTCCGCAGCCTCCCGTTCCTTCCTGCTGTACAACGAAGACCACCGCAAGTGCATAGAAGCCAACGGGCAACAGTTGATGGCAAAGGCGTGCCAGCCCAAAACCGCGGCGCAACGGTTCCAGTGGTTACACGGAGGTCGGTTACGGGGCTGGGGAAGCCAGCGCTGCGTTACGGCAACCCGCGGGCAAAATTTGGCTCTCGTGAGGTTGGAGCCGTGCCGGGATGACGGCAGGTTGCAGCGTTGGGAGTGCCGTGACGGTGGGCTGTTGGCACTCGCCGGCTACGATCTCTACTTCAATTACGGCAACAACCAGCAGCAGACGGTGATGCTCTACACCGGGGACCGCGAGTGGAGCCGTTGGATCATCTACGGGAGCAAGGATGACGTCTGTTCCCATTCCTGTCAGTCCCGCCACCTTTATCCCAAATATTTAAGGCTTAGCCTAACTCTACGCTGGCTGAAAGTCAGCCCTAACTTGGCGTGGGTACAGCTTAAGCTAAACTCAAACTGCAGCAGGGCCCTAAACCTGGTCTACCCCTACATTTAGGGTGACTTAACCTATCCCTAACTGAGCCTAAACCCTGATGGAGCCCTAACCCTGAGGCAGACTTAAGCCTAACTACATGCGACTTAACCTAATCCTAAGTGAGGTCAAACCTCAGCGGTGTCTTAACCCCTAACCCAGCTCAAACCCTTAGTATACGTGACTTTACCTAACCCTAAACTAGCCCAAACCCCAGCAGGGCCTTAAGCATAAACCGCTCGTAGCCCTAAACATGTAGGGTTTAAACTAACCCTAATCCAGCCCAAATCCCATTAATCCTAACCTAGCCCTAACCCTAAATATACAGGATTTAAATTAATCCTAAAGAAGGCCTAATCCCAGTGGGGTCCTAACTCAAACTCAGCCATAGCTCTAAGGAGCTAGGACTTAAGATAACCCTAATTTAGCCCCAAATTCAGCGTGGTCCTAACTAAAACCCAGTTGTAACCTTAAACATATAGGATTAAAACTAAACCCAAACCCCAATGGGACCCTAACCCAATCCTAACCCCAAATAGATAGGATTTAACCTAATACTAACCCAGTCTAAGCCTCGATGGGGCCCCAACCCAGTCCTAACCCCAAATATATAGGATTTAACCTAATCTTGACCCAGTCTAAACCCCGCTGGGATCCTAACCCAGTCCTAACCCAAAATATATAGGATTTAACCTAATCTTGACCCAGTCTAAACCCCGCTGGGATCCTAACCCAGTCCTAACCCAAAATATACAGGATTTAAGCCAAACCCCAGCAGGGTTCTAACCCTAATCCTAACCCAGTGGGGATCCTTGGCACCCGGGGTCGCGTCTCTGGCCAGGGCTGTCCCCAGTTTATGGGGTCTCACAGCTCAAGCTGAGGGGTGACCCCCCCCCTCTTTTTTTTTCT
>NW_009611801.1:2560-3425 GCF_000690535.1 Cariama cristata
TCCCTTTTTCCTTAGGCTGCCCCCCTTGCTCCAAAGGCTGGACTTATTTTCGGAACTCCTGCTATTTCTACTCCAAGACACCCAGTTCTTGGGCAAACGCCCAACGTTTCTGCTCGGTCCTGGGCACGCAGCTCCTGGAAGTAGATGGACCCGAGGAAAAGGTGAGGAGGGAGGGGGGGGGACACACGGATCCAGGGATTTGGGAAGGGGAAGGGGGGATACTGAGGGGGGGCTTTGTGGGGAGTTTAGATTTTTGGGGTTTAGACCTTCCAGGGGACGGGAAGTGGCTGGAAGCTTCGTGTAAATCCCATAAACCCTGCCTTGAACCCTACGACAGGTTTGGGGGTCACCCCACACCTCACTTTTCCCACAGGCGGGTGCTGCTGAGGCTTTACCTTAAGCTTTACTCAAATTCTGTCTTTTTAACCCTAAATTTACGCTCTAGTGCCCAATTAAGCCCAACTCCGTTCCTAACAGAGCCGTCACCCTAATCCTGAACCTAATCCAGCTGAAACCTATCCCTAACTCTAACCCTAAAATCCCTAAGCCTAAACCTAACCCTCATGATAACCTTGACCCTAACCCATCCCTAATCCTAATCCTGACCTTAACCCTGTCCCTAACCATAACCCTAAGATAGCCCAAACCCCAACAGCCCTAATCTTAAATATACAGGACTTAAGGTAACCCTTAGCTGGTCCAGGGAAGGGGAATGAGGCCCTATCCTAGCCCTAACTCTAAATATATAGGATTTAAGATAATCCTAAACTAGTCCAGACCCCAGTGAGGCTCTATCCTAGCCCTAACTCTAAATATATAGGATTTAAGATAATCCTAAACTAGTCCAGACCCCAGTGAGGCTCTA
>NW_009611802.1:0-565 GCF_000690535.1 Cariama cristata
CGTTATGACGGCAACAGGGCTGCACACAGCAAAGCTACCGGTGCGTCCCACCCACACGCAGCCCCCAATGCATCCCCCCACCTTTATATGTTCTTAGCATGATCTTAGCATGCCTTAACATGCCATTAACATGCCATAACACGTCCTTAACACGCTCCAGCGTGCTCATCACACCACCCGCAACAGCAATAATACTGAAAAATGAAAACCGCTGGCGCAGTTCTCGCTGCCTCCCCCCATCCTTGTGTGTGCTTAGCGTGTCTTTAACGTGTGCTTAGCATCTGATAGCACGGGGAACGTGTTGGCATGTGTTGTTTTACCTACGACAGCAATAACACGGTAAGAGACGAACCTACTGACGCAGGTCGCAAGAACACATTTTCCTCCCCCGACGTGTGCGCTTAGCATGACCTTGACATGTCATGCCGTGTTCTTAACATGACTTTAACATACCCTAGCATGTTATTAACATGCACTTAACACGTTCTAACATGTCTCAGCGTGCTCACAGAGCATTCCACGCCAGCAACGAGGCTGCCGAGAGCGACGCTACCCGTGCACCCTC
>NW_009611803.1:0-242 GCF_000690535.1 Cariama cristata
CCCTTCGCGCAAAATGTCAGTGCCGCAGCCCGGTAAGCAGTGCCCTCTCTGATGCACCAGCATCAGGGGAGTTGGACTCAGCGCTTTATTGCACAGACAGTTCTCTGCTAATTGGCCCCATCCAGTGCTTCGTTTTGGCAGACCAGGTTCCCATCACTACCGTCACGCATTGAACCTTCCCTGACAGAGGAGTCTCCAGGGCAGAGATAAAACCTGGCTCCCGGGGACAACCTGCGAGCACA
>NW_009611803.1:756-3424 GCF_000690535.1 Cariama cristata
CCGCCATGGCTTGCCGGCGTCATTGCTCGGTAGAGATCGGCAGTCCCCTCGCAAAGGGGCTGGTAGGGAATCCTTGTGGGAACACCCAACGGACGGCTCGGTGTGCCGCAGCCCGGTGCAGCCGCCCCTCCTCCTTGCACACGCGTTTCCCTCCGGCTTTGGCACCGCGGTTGCTGTGTAACCCACGGCACTGCCGCGGTTGTTTCCTCAGGCGGTGGCCGCTGACCAGGCTCCAGGGCAGGGCACTCCCGGGACTGCCCCGTGCACATCTTTGCCCGGCGCTGCCCCGTGCCGATCTTTGATCTGTAACGGGCGCCACGCCTGGGAATAAACAATAGGATGAACGTGGATTTGCTGAGTGCTTTATGTGCATCTTCTCCGACCGTGTTATAAATCCCTCAGCAGTAACTGGTTTCACAAGCAAACGGTTCTGGAAACCCTCCAGGCTCTTCAGCTATTTTGAATTTCACTAATTCAATGGCTGGTGAAGCCAGAAAACGAGCCCTGCAGAGAGAGGTTCTCCACAAAGACGATGGAGTTAGAAGCAACCTCCTCCCTCTTCCGCAAGGCAACTCATAACATTATGTAAAAATGCAAATAATGTCCGTGCAGAGCCGCGGAGCCGTAAGTGCCCAGAACAGAGCTCCGGCGAGGAATAACCCCTTGCTCCTGGACGTGTGAATCACAGGCAGGAGCAGTTTGGTTTACAAGCGTTCGCAGCGCAATGTGTGCTCGGCGGCCGTAAAGGGCCCTTTACGCCGGGGCTGTGCTGCGGCGCGCTAACGAACAGCGTGCCGGGAGGGCAATCCAGACGAACCGTGGTAATTTCCCTCGCTACTCATGAGCACTTAGAGGGTTTGCAAAACTTAAATGCTGGTACGAGCTGCCCATTGACCCCTTGGCTGAAGGAGCCCGTGAGGGATTTGGAAATCGTTGCCGTCCCAGAGCGTGAGCTCAGGGGCGGCGATGGAGCATGGATGAGTGCTTGGTGCGTGCCAGGCAGGAGAGGGACAGGGACAGGGGCAGGGGGGTGCCAGGGAGGTGGCACAAACCTGCAGCCTGGAGACAGCCCTGGCCAGGGCACGGTGCTGGTGGGGCATGGGGCTCACCCCTCTCCCAGACTGAGCCCCGCTGGTCCCAGTTGCCCGGGGGAGTGGGAGATGAGGGAAATGGACCCAGGAGCCCAGTGATCCCACAGCCTCCAGCTGTAAGCTTTTTCTCCTGTTCCCAGGTTCTGCCTCCGTGTTTCCCTCCCTGAGCTGAGCCGGCGAAGCTGCAGCTCTCCCTGGCCAAATCCTGCCAGCCTGGAGCCCTCTCGCATCACAGCAGAGCATGGGGTACCGTGTCTTGGCACGGGGGTGGCTCCTGTGCCCTGGGGACACCACACTGTCACCCTGGGAAGGTGCTGGGCTCCAGGAGGGATGAGGTGCCCCACGCACCCCGGTGGCTGACTGATGGTGGGAGCTGGAGCTTGGCCAGAAGCCAGAACGCCGGCTGAGCTGCGGGGCTGGAGCCTGCGGCACCGGTGGGGGACAGAGCTCTGCCCCAGCCCCACCGCCCGCCCGAGCCCTTCTCCTGGGCAGGGGACCAGCACCAAGCGCAGGCACTGGCTTCTCCCACAGCGCTGCAAACCAGAGACTTCCCTGCCGCCCACACAAGCGATGGCTCCGGGTGCCAAGGACCCCGCCTGCAGCCGGTGCTTGGGGTGGCATCGTCACCTTGGAACCCGCTCGGTGACACGCACAGAAAATGGGGTTTGTGTACATGTGGCCCCGAGGGCGAAGGGCTTTCATCAGCCAGGAGGCTGAAATACCTTGTCCGAGGAGGGAATTCGAGGTGCTCCCAGCGGGCTGGAGGAGCTGCGCTCCCACCGCAAAGTGCTCTCCCGTCTAGGGGCTAAAACAGACGTGGCTGGGGCGGGCTGGGCAGGGTGAGGAGCACTGGCTGGGGTCAGCAGGCTGTCTTCTCGCCAGGCAGCGGCCGTGCTGGGCAGGGTCAGTGCCACCAGCCCCGCCACCACCGTGGATGTCCCTTGTCATCTCTCGAGTCCCTCTTCCCCGCCAGCACCCGGCCACCAGCACTGGAGCTGAGCGGACGAAGGAGCGACATCTGCGTGAAGTGCTGGGGGGGGCGAGGGATGCACAAATCGGGGCTCCTCACCAGGGCGAAGATGCTGCGAGTTCATTAGGCTAATTTGTCACTTAGAACTAAACTCTCTGCGCTGGGTGTCGGGAAGGGGCTGGCTGTGCCTGACCCCCGGGTGCCAGCAAGGCAGCCACACTGCGGAAATCATGTATTTGTTGACGTTTTTTTAAATGGAAAGCTTAAGGACTGTTATTATGCTGTGCAAAATTATTTCAGCAGCCCTTTGAACCGCTAAGCTATTCTCTGGGAATCTCAGTGCTGGGGATGACAACGTGGTAATTTATGCCAGCAGCTCTCGCTTGCTCTTGGGCTCGCAGAGAGGGCCGCTGGAACAGCTCCTCGTCACGCGGTGCTTGGGTGCCAGCTCTTTCACCTGGGGTACGGGGGGGGGAAAGGATTGCCTTCCCACGTTTCATCAAGTCACGGCTTGCTCGGGTCCTTCCCCTCCGGGCAGGGGTGCGGAGCGGCATGGGGCACGGCAGCATTTTAGGTATCGGGGACCTGCGTTTTCAGGGAGCGGCCT
>NW_009611804.1:0-483 GCF_000690535.1 Cariama cristata
GTTCCCACAGGACTAGGCCACAGCTTTGCCTGACTGGCTGCAGTAATAGAGTAAAAGTTGATGGACAGCGGAAATGTCAGAAGATCTGGAAAGTAAGATTCCAAAATAACATCAATGTCCTGGTTGAGGGAAGCAAAGAGAAGGTGTGAGCTGAGGAGGAAAGAAAGAGGTTTTGTGTTCTTCAGAAGAAACACTTCTGGGCTTTTGCTCTTTTCGCCGGAGATAATCGGGATGTGATGTATTTTGTGAATCAGCCCATCAGCATCTGCTCCTGCCTCTAGCCTTCATCCCAGGCCCTTCCTCACACGCGTAGCACGGAGCCAATTATTTTATTTTCAGGCCAACATTTCCTATGTTTTTTCACCACTTGAAATTCTTTGAGGAGGTTTGAGTAAAAATTGTTGAGCCAAATTCCCATCTGCCATACAAAAAATTCAGCTGGATCCTTAGCCACCATGAAACTCTTTCTACCACTCACACAAT
>NW_009611805.1:0-23514 GCF_000690535.1 Cariama cristata
AATATTCTGCAGAGCTGTTTGTATGTTATATTTTGTTAAACATTAAGAAGTTCAGAGATATAAGCTTTCATCAATAAAAACCAGGTCGCCCACATATCTAGTATCTTGGATTTTAACAGTAACTGTAGTTTAATACATACAGCGAGTAATATATTAATGAGATAAAATGACAAATGGGCAATCAAGTCCAAGAACATTGCCCTGATCCAATTCATAGAACTATTAAGATTTATCTGAAGTTCGTCTATATTTGAAAATCATATGTTTATCTGGCTATCACATCCGAATATTTTTTCATTGTCCCAGGATTGTGCCTATTAGTTGAAGCAAACACACTTTCAGTTACTATTCTGAATGTTGCACTGATACGTCAAGTGTCTTGCTGAGAGGTACGATGTTATTGCAGAATTTTACCTTCAAGTAGTTTTATAAAGAGGATTTAAGAGCAGTTAAGTTATTGGCTCCAAATAATCATCAACAAGATCAATCTTCATAGCTTCATTTTGAATTGAATTCTTTTTAAGAATTATCTGAAAAATCCAGTAAGTATATATTCCGACTTGTGTGTTTGAAAGACACCATAATCCCATGTCCTTGAAGAACTACCTTAGGGTAACAAGAGGCCACAGATCAGCATCTTGAATATACACAGTAGTTCACAGCAGCCCTGTCCCTTTTTAGACTACTAGCGCTATTCTCTAAGAAGTCAGAATGAGAGAACAGTCAGAAGGACAGCTACCAGACATCCATTAAGACACACTGATTTCTTGTCCAGTTTTAAGTGCGCATTGAAGTCCTAAGAAAACAAGTATTAGACATCTTTTAGTTGAGTTACCAAAATGTTGGTAACCACATCAATTAAAGATGAGCCACACAATTCTTCAGTTAAGCAAATCACCCCAGCTTACCCTTTCTATCTCCTGAAGGTACAGAAGAGCAATATCCCCAGCCTTCTCATAGCATGTAACAATTTCTTGTTCACGGTCCACATGGAGGTCGCTAGCTGAAGAAGAAATTGGCAACTTCTCAAGACAGAGACCTGGAGGAAGAAAAAAAAACCCAACAAACACCACACAAAAACAAACAAACAAAATTCAAATGAAGCACTAAAAACTAATGTCATATAACACTATACCTAAAAAATAGTCCAGGCTAAACCCCTTCAGTCAGGAGAAGACACACAAAAAAAAAAACCCACTCCAACAAAAACTTAGCAAGGTATGACCCTCTGATACAGACACTAATAAATATATAAATAACAGTGACTCCTCCTTAATAATTATAAAACCAGAAGCAGCAATTTTTTAAAAGTCATTTTGATTTAAAAGACATTATGACAGTTTACCACAAAAGTTCCTAGTGTATTTCTATACCAGTTTTAAATTACTGAATACATCTTCGCTTTTCCAGAGTGATCACAGAAACCAAGGCATGGCAAAGGTAATACTCAAGGCACTCAAGGTAATACTAAAACTTAGTAACTGTGCAAAGCAGAAGCACCTATAAAAACAAATACATTTTCAAAGAAATAAGGGGTTAGAAAGTGTAATTTTTTTTGTACTTAAACTCAGTAAGAAGTAGTTCGTTCTCATCAAGACACAAAAGTCTTTTCCTCTCAGGACTTATCCAACAAATATATTAGCTGGTGCTTTGAAGGACAAAAATAAAAAAAAAAAAAGTCTTTGCTTGTCCAAAATAAAAACTCAACAACTCTTACTAATCAATGCTATCTTCTACACAAGCCACTTCTATTACAGTTATTTACAAGATAATTAGAGAAAATAGCCGGAAAGGACCTCGAGAATACTAATCCATCTATCTGACCAAGGGATCAAGGAACGCCAGACACTTATCTAACCTGTTCTTAAAAGTCTCCGACTATGCAAATTATAAAGCTCAACTAGTCTCACAATTAGTATTTTTTCCTAATGTCTAGATCTCCCTCCCTGGATTAATTATTCCTAGTCGTCTTAACAGAAAGATAATTTTTTTCTTTACAAAACATTTTTTCAATGTTTATATAGAGGGAGACAGACATGCCTGCAACAAAGAATGTCAATTCTCACTCATTTCTCTTTTCTTGCTTCCTTGACAGCTAATCATTTTTTATCTCCTCTGGACACTCCAACTGGTTACCTCTGTCCTGATTCATTGTGTCAAAACTGGATACATGGATCCACTCGAGGCCTCAATAGTACTGAGCACAGAAGATTAAAGACTTCCTGGTTTTGATATACGATACTTTTTAAAAAAATAAATCAGCAGAACTTTAGTGCCTTCGCTTACATATTAGAACATTCTCCTGTTCATGATCTGTAACAGGTCACCAGACCATATTCTGCAAGCCAACTGCCTCATCAGTTACCCCATCTTATATTTATTTGAATAATTGTTTGTCTTTGAAGTGTAGCACTTTCCACATGTTCTTAAAATATCTATTTCCGGTCATTCTTCCAGCTTGTCAGCAGTAAATGCTGATCCTGAAGTGCCTTCAAATGTTCCCACATTAATATAATTCACAGTTTAAATGATCATGTTCTCAATTCATCATCTAAGCTTTTGAGAATCCATTGCTGCAGAAACTAAATAAAAACAACACCACGACAGATAGTTATATATCTGGCAGATGTCTGTAGAATGCCAGGTATCACAAAACTCCTGTTTGGAGAATAGTTTACCAATGGATTTCTGTCCATCAGTACTGTAAAGTGCGTACAGTATGTTTCACTGGAATTACAATAGTTTTCTTACTAAAACAACTTGGAAAGACACAGCCATAGAATCTGGAGTTTGTTTATTGATAAACTCAAAACTATGCAATATTTGTGACCTCTAGATTCTTTTAAAACAACTAGTAAGTTTCAGTATCTCCCTGTACAAGTATAACTCATCTGTATTAAAAAAAAAAAAACCATCGTCATATTTCTGGCTTGAGAGGATGCCTTAAGTCTGTCTCAGAGTTTGCTGGCCACCTTCACTCTCCAATCCAGCCTTTTACCAGTACAAGTAACATATAACCTATAGCTCTACTTGCTAGCTATACAGCCAGCTAAGACAAAGTCCTGACTCCAGTACTAACTGCGCTGCTAAACACAAAATAAAATTCAATATACTTTTCAAAAACCTACACATTCCTAAAGTGCAGCAAACACACAAGTAGTCTGTCTCTTAATAACCTGCCAAGCCCGAGTACAACAAACACTGGACTTTCCTGACATGTTATGGTTTTCACCTAACATACCGCTAAAAATTAACTATAGCTGAAAACAGTCTAGAGTAGCCTACACTAATCTGCTTTCCTTAAATTTTTCAACCAAATAACAAATATCTGAGAGGTTTTTTTTGCAAACCGTAAATCATAGACACAAAAGCAGCAAGATTAAACAATAGAAAAAGGTCAGTTATCCTGCTACTGCAATAGGCTTGAACAGACCCTCTGATAAGATCTAAATCTAAGGCTGATGCTGGATAGAAAGTTTGCAGTGTCCTACACAAACACCTTCAAACTCAGACTTAGAGGTGACCATAAAATACAATAAATCAGCTGTAATAAAAACATTAAATGACTGAAAGCACCAGATAGTTGGTAAGCAGATCATTCCTCCCCACCCCTTCTCTCCCATGACATGAACAGCCAGTGCCTCACAGTAATCCTCCAATACATGAAACATATTACTCAACCAGCTATTTGTAGATTTGACTTGGATTTATTACTTCTATTTTTATACTTTATGGCCACAATTGTAATCTTTTTAATCTGAAAAACTCACTATAAGAACATTCTCTTATTTTAGCTGAGAATTTTCTTTAAGATAAGAAAGTACCTCAGTGCTCTGCCAGAAACTAAGTAATGGAGAAGGGAATCACAAATGTTTAAGTGTCCTTTGATGAACCATACAATACTGTTTGTTAGGGTAACTTTATTATACAACTAGTACTCACTATATTTTCCTGGTACGTTTATTACAACCCAGAAAAGTATGTATATTTTAAGAATGCAATGCTTTGGGGCAGGAATTTCATTTGGAGAACTATCCCAAAATGACCACTTAACAGAACTGTTTGGACATTTTATTTGTTTTGATGACACAAGAAATAATTACAATTCAATACTGTATTAAAAATGAAAACATATCAATTAGAACAAAAACCTTGAATAAATTATTATTTCTGTAACAGGCTAAAATTTGAGTCCCTTCAGACTAGTCATTTAATTTTCTTAAATACAGATGAAATTTAAGAAATAATGTATTGAAGTACATAAAAGTATTATTTAAACATATATAAATAGCAACACAGCAATAACAACCAAATAATATACTGCCTATTTCTTTGTAAAAATACTGAGAGATGATAAAAAGTTAATTAAAATAGGGATTATTATATTAGGCCCTTGAAAAAAGAACAAGCAAGTAGTAACATACAGAATGGAGAAACACATGAATTTCAAAGAAATACAGATTGCCCTAAATTATCTGCTGAAGATTTTTGGCATCTATTCAGACAAGTCAGTTCCCCCCTTTGTGCTTGTTCCCACACCTGCCAAAAAAAAGAATCTCTGCTATTCTCCCTCAAAAGGGCAGGAATTTCTCTAACTGTTTATAAACTGCTTTGAGATATTTGGAAAAGAAGTACATGTTACTGCTACAAAATATTATTGCATTTGCTGTAAAGGTCATAGCTATTGGTTTATTTAGCTCTCATTGGTTATTTTCTTCTATTTTGCATTCAGGAATATCCCATCAATTGGTATCACAAGTTGATTTTGATATTCATGGCTTTTAAGTTTAAGCCTTTCCAGTCAAAAATCACCTTCAGCTAAAAGCTTCCAACAAACTGGGTCAGTTTTATTTTGGGAAGACACTTATCTCATACATATCTACTCCTGGTATCAAGCAAGATGACTCCTGAGGGAAAAGAAAGTGAGAAGCAGTGAAATGAATACGAGTTCGTACTAGTTAAGCTTACATGTTTTGCAAAGTAACTCTAAAATCACTTGTCAAAAGAGCAGAACAGCAACGGTATTTGGACAAGATAAGAGTATGCCTGATACTTAAATCACATGATAACTTGCAAAGGTTTTCTTTAAATCTTAAAAAACTTTATAAATTATCCATATTTTGTAAAATATTTAGAAAACAAATAGTAGATAGTTTTATCACCTATTCCAAGTGACATTCTTGTGTCTATGGTCTCAAATCAGTGGTTTGCCAGGTAAACTACTTCATTTTTTACAAACACAAGAGCAGACCAGCCCTACCACCACATATGCACACACTGATCACTACCCAAAAAAGAGGATTCCTCAGTAAGAATAAGTAGCAAACTAACAATTTTTAAGAAGTCCCCACACAATAGATTTGGTTACTCTTAGATAACCAGCCATTTTTATGTTAAGGACAATGAGAGTAATTATATTTCATTTACAGACCACTTTAAAAAAAAAAAAAGGCAGACTTTTAAGTTCCGTAGGAAAAACAATTAACTAACACTCCTATTTCATTATACAGAGTAAACCATAAATTACTCTAAGGTCAAAAGGGAATCCACAGCACAGTTCAGATCTTCATCAAGTACTCCTACCACCCAGACCCCTACCGAGACCATTAAAAAAAAAGCCACAAAAACACAAGGCTGAGAAAAGCCTATCCCTATCACATTTACTGCACTGTATATCTGAGGATTTTCCATGATGCCAGCCAGTACCTTGTCTGTATAATAATTTTCGAGACCACAAATAATAATGGACCCCATGGTTTATCTGCTGTTTTCATTAAACAAGTCAAAGGACAGAGGAAAAACACTGAAAGACTATTTTATACTTAGGCAAATAAACATGCTTTTGCAAGAGAGAAAAGTCACATCAGTAGACAAAGGTTTCTGGGTTTGCTTCCTGTTTTCCTTAAACGGACATACAAAATCCAAGTGTGTTTGAGTATACAGCACTTACTCTTCCCTATATGATACGCAAAGCGACACTGGTAAGTGTTCCAAATGCTGTAAACACAAAAACCCCCTTTCATTACCTTTTAAAGAAACTTCGTATTTAGCTTATGTATTTAGAACAAAAAATTGCATAGACTATGGCAAACATTTATCAGTAATTTTAAAAGAGGAACTGAAACCATCTGAGTTACTGGTATCAATGAACTCCCACAGTTTACTTCTGAGCTTAGAACAAACACTGCTAATCTCACCGAAGGGAAGGACTCATTTCTAGAAGTCCTCAATCAAAGATTGTGACTTGCTTGCAGAGAATTTTTTTAGAAAGCAAAGCATGAATTTTTTTCCTCTTCAATTCCCTACTGGTATTTGTAAAGTAATTATTATAAAGGAAAGGAGGAAAGTAAGAAGAGAGAGTAGGGAAATATATTTATTATAAACTACCTCTTACTTTCACACTTACTGTAGATACACTGTCTTAGTAGGAATTGCCTATTTCTTTAGACAACCTAAGGAAACACAAAAAATTAATTTCTCTGATTTTTCGAGTACATTGTATTGACCATCTCCCCATGGGAAGACACAGGGAAAAAGGTCTCCAACAAGTGTCAGGATGCAGGATCTCCTCTACAGCTAGTTTCATACCCAACTGGCTTTCCAGAAAAGGCATCAGAAAGAAGGTCAATATCCACTTCTCAGCATGCTTGAATTTAAGGGAAGCTGCTCTGGCTAGTCACTCTTTTAAACACAGACTACATACAGAGAATTAAATTCCATTCTGGATGACACCCAGAGTAACATAAGCACAACTTCCCAGGGTTGAAGACAGCATTTTATCACGTATGCTCATACTGCAATGTCATTTCATTAGTACAGCTTTTCTAATGTCATAGTTATGCTAGTGCTTCCAAGTGTCTTAAAGTTTCTCAAACCTAGAAAAAAACCCAGACAACAGGAACACTCATCTCTTTTCTGAAGTGAACACCTACTTACTAATCCAAGAAGTCAATAAAACCATAACAATATTTTGGGATTTCTTGTAATATCATCTGAGATAACCATTGTGAAACGATTGGTCACACTTTTCCTCTAAATGTAATGACATTTAAACCTTTGTACTTTCTTAAGAGTAAATATAGATGTTTACAATATTTTTAAACAAAAGAGATCAGTATTTTCACATATGCATTTGTTTCTCAAAAGCCACGTGCCAGCCAATTCTTGCTTTACAGTACAGCCCTTTGACAGACAGGTACCTTCTAGAGGGGCTGAAAAAGTTCAAACTAGAGATAAAAGCTGGGAAAAGGACCGATAATTGTTGCAGATCCTGGTATGAGTGACTCTCTTTCTGATGAGCTCCCCCCCAAAGCAGTATATGGAGTGGTCATTAAGTAAACTGTTCACTCAGGAGAAAGGAGACGGTTTAACTACAGAATTCATCCTGTTTTGCTGTAAATTGTCAGGATTGCTCCTACAAGCACCTCTGAAGAAAAACCATCAGGCTCCACTATGACACCAGTTCTTCCTGTGGCATGAGAAAAAGAGGCCAGAACAACTAATTTTTAATTTTGTCCCAACATTTTCTCCCTCTCCTCTGTCAACTGCAAGATTCTGAAGAAATTCTAAAGATTTGGAAGAAACTAAGAACAAGAAAAACATATCAAAGTGCTCAAGTCCTAAAGAAGTCTATTTTAATAAGAAGCGTATTATTTTCGTTCAGTGTTTGGATTTCAAATACCGGAGCTAAAAGCAGCACTGAGGAAAGCAGGATGAACTCCTGGGTTCCCCTCCAGTCCCTGCTCCAGCAGGGCAGAGTCAAAAATAGAGAGGGGAAAGACAAGCTTTAACAAAGTTTGAAGTATCTATGACACAGGCTTCCTAGCTGTGGTCTGCAAACTGCTTGCTGACGGGCTGCAATGTTTGCACAGCAATATAGGAGGAGGGAACTTAAATTGAGTTCTTGACCCATCGCCTAATGAGGCTAGAGATCCCCAGCATAATTACTAAACCAGCTTTCATTTAGCATTCTTCCATGAAGAGCTGCTTGGTGTCTGCTGACATAGGCTAGCAGTGCACAAGATCCCATTACAATCGTATATGATTAAAGTTAAGTGCAGCATCTTTTGCTAACTGCAAAGTAGCAATTCACATGCACCTGACACTTCCACTGAACCCAATGGGTATTTCCATGTTTCTGTAAATAGAACTAATTAATAGCCAATCATTTAACTTGGTAAATGCAACATTAAATTTGAATATGGGTCAGCAGCAGTAGAGAGTCTCACCTTACTCAACATACACCATCTAAATATAAACACAGTTATTTGAACAGGCAATATGAGACGTAAAACAGCCTGAAGCAATAAGGCTATAATCCTGTAATGTCACAGTCCGAATTACAGACAACATCCCTCACATCCTTAACAAGAATTTGTTACTGTAATTCAACACAGCCATCTTGACAGGTATCTGGAGTAGTCTAATCTATACACTATAGTAAACATAAACACCATTTCTTTACTAAAATCAAGTTCAAAGTTGCAGGCTTTTAAGAAATGCCAGACCTGTAAATTGCTATGTTCATCTATAAGCGTCTGTGGAGTCACTAATTTGTAATGCCAAATAATACAAATTCATTTTTCAATTATATCTTTTGACTTGTGCGGCCTATCAGAATCACATTACCTAAGTTTTCAATAAGCTTATTTCCTAGTTAAATATACACTTGTTATTTCAGAGTTACTGACAAGTTGTACCTCCCCAAATTAACACCTCAATATCCCACTGTGCATGCATCTCATCTGATTCCATAAGCAAACAAAAATTGCTTAGAAACATAGGAGATATTGCCATGCACACTATTTGAATAATGCCTGTGTGTGCTTTCCAGTATATTACCTCATTCATATACTGCTGAAAGCTTGCAGAAACTTAATTGTCCTGTTCCCAGAGGTCATATCCCTAGGAGAATATTAGCTTCAGTCATTCTTAAAATGGATTCTAAATATATGCTTCTGTATGGTAACAGTGTACACAGAATTTTTTCTGGTTGGTCTTGTAAGCGAAGGGAGTAGGAAAAGTTGGAATTAGCTACGGAAGCCTAACGTGAAAAAGGAAAAAAAAAAAATGTCAGACATACAGCCTTTTACTTCTTTACGGATTCATAACTTGACTTATTTCAATTCTTTATAAGTTAAGATTTTCCTCAGTCTCAGAATTAAGCATTGCCAATTAAACTGATCTAGTGAAGAAAGTAAACAAACGGAAAGTACAGAGACAAAATTAACCTCTTGTAACAAGGGAACCTGCTCTACTTATCAGAAAGTAGTCATTCCTAAGCAGATACTTAAGTAAACAGCCAGAAACGTGCAAAATCCCTCTACATTTTACCTTCAGTCAAGACTTGCCACCACAATCTCAAGACTGTCCTTCCTTCCTTCTCCCCCAGCTCAGCCTCATTACTTAGTTTTGCTCTTGCTGCATAAGACAGCTCTAATAACTGGTACTGATGTCCAAGCTACATCTGTGGCAAAAGAAAAAAACTCTGCTTTTTTCTGTACAGCTGCTTAAAACTTCGTATTAAAGGCACGACCCACTCCTGTGACCTACTATCTTAAGTGCTACTATAAAAGAAGGAAAGCCAACAGCTTCAGAGGGAGACAGCTCCAGCAACATTCACACGCCTACCTTCAGGCTAAAACTTTGCCACAACAGAGTCAAGCAAATTTGCCCATCTTGTCAACAATGTCCTTCTTTTATGCCATTTTTCTTTCCCTCATCAAACTCTCTTAAAATAAGCTGGCACCTCCAACCATAGACATTTTGCTACAGAAAACTGAATCAGATGCTTCTCCTCCACTTTCAAGTCAAATGTAATCACAAACAGATGGGGGAAAAACTAATCAACAGATCCAAATAAGTATTCTCATGTTTTTGCAAATACTAAGTGGCCTGTTTATTTGAAAATCTCCATCTTTTAATTTCTATGTTTTATATGACATTTAAAAATTGCCCCACTCAATTTCTTCAAGTCTTTGAATCTAAGAAAATTCTGTACTTAATAACAAAACTATGATTTTATTAATACTCTATCCCACACAACACCTTCTACAAACACATACTGAGTCATTACTCAAACAGAGCATCAAAATCAGCTCTTTTCTTAAAATAAAGAAAACACTAGATGTAATCCAGAACTGTATTCTATGGGCACACACACAATGGAAAAAAATAAAGTATCAGCGTAAGGTCAGAAAAGTATGCCTGTCCATGAAGTTAACCACATAACAGATGACTGTCTCCACTACACTTCTGTTTTTAACTTGTGAATTTGAGAAAATGGTGAAGAAAGGCAGGAAAATATTAGAATTGAACTACATTCAGTGTACTGTGTGGTGGCTACCTCCTCACAACTTTTGCATGAGGGATACGCACAGTGCTGAGTCCTGGCCCATGTTAATCAAGTTTGAGGCATTCTCTGATGCATATTCACATGGTTAGTCTATTCTCTGCTGTTTGAATGGACACAGCAGCAGATAACTTGCCATCAAACCACTCTTGCATCATTTTCTAGTCAAGATAAGGCCTAAGACATTGCTACTAGCAGTGGCTTTTGTTGCCAGAAGCCAGAAAAAAACCCAAAACAAAACAACTTGTCCTGTTCCTTGAATTTCTTTCCAAAGTAATTTTTTTTGCTCACCATTATAAACAACTGCCCACGAGCTCTTCAGTCTGATGAAATATAGCAGTTCCTTTATCAGCACACTAACAACTCTGAACATTTTCCCTAGGAGGAGCGACAGACAGAAACCACTTTCCAGCACTGCTTGGGGACCGAGGTCCTGTGATTCCCTGCACATCACAGGCTGGCAAAGAGCCACATGTAAAGGAAATGGAAAAGATTTCAAAGGTAATTTGATAGGACTTTTCTTAGAATTTTGTTGATATTTTGTAACATTGCATTTTGACAAATCTATCGGGAAGCTTTCTTTGGAAGATTTGAAGCAGCATTTCACTAACTAGACATTTCCAAGAAAAGAACAACAATCATTTAACCTTCTTTGCTGTGTTTGAGAGCCTTTGCTTGACTTACTATCATTTCATATTATGCCTCTCACTTATATTCTTCTAAATACGCCATCCTCAGCTAAAGCTATAAGTAGCAGAGAGACATAAAAGCATTCTTTTAATGATATATATGCATTTAATTCATTTATGTAATAAAAAAGTTGAGGACCCCCTTTGTAAGTGCGCTGTAGGCAGTAGATGGCTTTAGTTCTTTCGTTTAACAACAGAGTTATTCAAACTTGAAGACTGCAGGAGTGTGAAGACACTAGATTTCATGTTCTGGACTATTGTAATGAAGACTTGTAACAAAGACTGTCATAATTTAATGAACATTTTGCAGTGAGGTTTACAAACAACCTTGATGGATAATGCATTCAGACACACTCACTCTGGAGAGTCTGAAGAGGCAGTCAGAATATTCCTCATTTAATTTTTGTCACATCCTACTTTATAAAAACATAAATACATAGAGACATGTATGTATATATGTGCACATACATGTGTATATACACACACACACAAATACATAAACAGCCCCTCCACAGATGAGCAAATATTTGGGGACCTCGCTTCCCCTGCCATGTTCTAATTCCATTTTCTCTCCCGACAATTGTGACTACTGCTGTTCCCCTTCTTTAGAGCCATCAGTAGATAAAACTCTGGCAAAATTTAGCTTGAACCTGACCTTGGACCCATTTTTGCACTTTGTTGCATCCATACACACATGCTGATCTTCCTTTGCTGTGAAGAACAGAAAGACATACTTTGTATGTTCCACAAGCAAGAGTAAGATGGGACATATGGAAAGCAGTTCATTTCCAAGGGCTTGTTCTGAACTGTTAACTGTCCAGGATTACAGTGTAATAGGCTCATTTAAGTACTCTCTAATAACTGTAGAAGAAGAAACATCAACTTACGCATCCCACTCAGTATCACCTCTGAGGTTTCAGAATGAAGCCTCAGAGTGAAAAGGTAAGCACTTCGAGGTGGTCTCACCTTTAAAAAGGAAAAAAATTTTAAAGGCAATTAAAAACTACCATTAGTTATCTGCCCTATGCCTTTGTCAGAGGTAAGTACATCAGTATCAGACCACTACACAATAGCATACAAGACGGCAAATCCAGTTCCAGTGGATTTGCACCAAACTGGATTGAAATGGGGCTACTAAAACCTATATGTTTAACTGCCTCTGTGCAGGTTGCCACACTGAAGAGTGTGGCCAGGATGATGCTTGCAAACAGGCAGCACAGACAGCCCCTCATTGCTTAATAACATGGTGCTACGCTTATGACTGCCAAAGAAATAAAAGCTAAATACTGAGAAGAGTTTTATCTTTTATATAATCAGGTTATCCTTGAACCTGCAAGCAGAAATACAAATCCCAGTGAAGCACAAAATCCCGTAAGAATAAGTCGTATTTAGTTGGGTAATACGTACAAGCCTCAATCACCTCTGAAGAGGCTCCAAGTTCAGACTGAAAAGTTTTATAGTCCACTCATACAAGGAGTAAATTAAAGACTGCTCTGTGACTTCTACCTCATTCTAGAACACACATAAGATCATATTCTTGCAACCGGCTACCATGGGAGGAAGAGATATTAAATTTTATTAATCTTCCATTCAAACTGGAAACATAGTAGCAACAAAAGATGATTCTCAACATGAACAGAACAGCAAAACCCCAATAGTTTGCTCAGGTAAACTGTTAGCTAGTCACCTAGTAGAAGTGACCAAACCAATGAAGCGTGATCAAGAGTAGATCAGGCTTGATACGACGTATTTCTGTGTTTAAGTATAAAACTTGAAATCAGAAGCAACCCCCCCACACACTGGTTTTCTTCTCTTGCTTCCCCCCCCCACCCCCGCCCCAGTAAGCTGAGCCTACAAAACATTCCAGGGTAGAAACAAAATAATTATTTTACATTAAGTAAAACTAATAATACTAATCCTTTCTGCAAAACTGATGCTTTTATATTTCAACTATTATATATCCTTATAAGGTTAAATAAAACAGAGCCGGTAGAGTTCAGCTCTCGGGAAAGATTCAATTAAGTTACTGGGATTCCTTGGAGAGATAAGTAAATTCAGGTACTTAAAGTTGATCAAGTCCAACTTGGGTGATTGCATTTTCATGGAAAGAACATGACAAATTGAACAGACATCATCACAGATTTAGAAAACAAAACAAAAAACAGACAAAAACCACCCACAAAGCTGAGTGGAAGTCTACCCATATCAGACATTGCCAAAAAGCCCACATAGATGCTGTGTGAGAGAACTGGGCAGATTTACATCACATATAAGAACTCCCCATGTACTCCCTGCCCACTTAAATCTAAATATTGCCCAGATTTAGAAAGCATCCTTTTGTCTCTGCTACTGGTTAGTTCTTGTATTTCCTGGACATCTCTATAGAGAATGATTCACGCTTGTCTAACATTTACTAGAGGACTGTGTTGGTGGAAAACAGTCACTCTCTTCCGAGACTAATGTTAGAAACAATCCTTGACCACTTGTCAGTGAATGCTATTGAAGTCGCTCATTAATTGTGTTTACTGATTTCGACACTCCTCTTGCCATAAGAAAAAGTACATACGCACACCAAACCCAAGCTTATATACAGCAGACCAAAGCAAACGTTTAGACACAGTAAATTCTAATAAATCTACAGGATACAAATGCCACTTTCCTCAACACACTGACCCAGCTTACAGTCTATTAATGAGTTTTCTAAACTGAAGTGGCACTGCCACCTTAAGACACAAGGCCAGCATTACAATTTTCATGATACTATAGTAAAAAACCGGTTTTTTCTTTAAAAACATTAACTTCACGTTCTGAATTTAAAAAAAAACTCAGGTAAGAAAATTTGAAAAATAAAACTGCACAAGAAGTGACTGCTTAAACTCATTTTGTCATGTAATTACTGTTTTTCTCAATTAAGTAACAATTTTGTTAAGCAATTAGCTTACATTGAGCATTTTCACATTCAGTAAAAGGCAGCACAGTGAATCAAGGTTCTCCAATTCTGACCACAACAACTGCAAAACTGCACTACTTTTGTAACTTAACTTTCAGCAACAGCAATAGTATTTTTAGTGTCTAGCCACGGTTATTTTGACATTTACATATGAAACGACTTTTAAATACACACATCAAGAAATTTGATTGGGTGACAGCACAGTTAGAATATTAATTGAGGTCAACTAGCACAAACTCTGAGTAATTTAATGGGACCAAGCCACCCTCTTAATTATCTACAAATGTGGCACTCCACCACTGTGTTGGTGATATGCAGGCCAAAAAATTCTTTAACTTCGGACAAGATATGAATTAACTTTTAAAAAACTATTTCCACATTATTACACTGGAAAGAGTAATCTTACCTTTAGTAGAATACGCTTCAGCAATCATCCGTAGCCTATATGGTGGCACTGCAGCTAGCTGCAAGTCATCAACTCCAACTCTGGCATATGTGTTCAGAGCTTCTTTGTAATCACCTTCCACATAGTTTAACTTTGCCATAATTAGGTTAGCTTCTTGTAGGAATTCTGGCTAGAAAGAAGAGGAATAAGAAAAGGTTTTTTTCCCTGAGAAAACACACCTAATTCTTCCTCATAATTGGTCTGTTTTCTGCATATTCACTGCAGAAACCCTCAGGATATTTATTGTAACAGTGCAACAAACCAACAAAATTCTGTCTTCCTGTAATATCTGGGAAGCTTGCAGTAGGGGGTGAATTCACAAAAATCTCACTACATCAAGCTACTGAAAAGCATTACCAGTCATTTTATATATTCACATATTTATTTACACATGCACCAGAAATAACTCTCAGTCAGAATCCAGCTTTGCCAGGTGACAAAACTATTAAAAGGCAGCCTATCATTACAACCCCTTCAATGATTTTTTTCTAACAGTACGAGCACAGTTGAAAATAACATAGTATCAAAACTTAATGACATATGTTCCACAGCCTACATATTTAATTCACACAGTTTCAAAGTACCAGGGCAGAAGAAGTATCTTGAAAAAAGAATTCATGGAAGAATGAAGAAAGAAAAAGAAGAAATTAATACTCCCACAAATCACAGGGAACAAAATGTTACAGATGACTGTAAAACAAGGTCCTTTTGATCTCTCAAAAGATGGACATTAAGTACAGAAACTATAACCTGATGTAGTAGCCACAACAATAGTTAAGTAAAAGAAAGGCCTGAATGGTTAAGAACATCAAAAGGTTACGACAGAAAATGCTCTCAAGCATTAACCTCACTTTCTGCACCCGCAAACATAACTTAAGGAACCTTTCCTGAATACTTGAGACTATTGCAGAAATTTGTGAAGTATTTTGCATTTTTTAAACCCTTCTGTTTAATACACTACAGAGAATGATATAGTTATATGCTCCCAGAAAAACTTCTACAAAAACAGGTTGTAAGTACTTTACTTAAGCATCCCATAAGTCAATGACAATTTTCTTGTTGTTCTAATGAAAGATGACTTGAGAAATTTATCTAAATAAAAATCCACAAAGAAACAACGAGCCATGGAACAGCAATGATAATAAAACACCACACAAGCATCTTCCACATATTTCTCCATGACCAGCAGAGTACTCCAGTCAATTTCAGCTTTTCTAATTCTTGCTCAGGATGACTTACATACCTTTAGGTTTCCCCTATCAAGTGCTGCCGTGAGATGTTTCCTGACCTCAGTCAGCTTTGGCCGAGGGCCTCGTGGACTACTACCCTGTTTAAGAGCGTTTTCCTTCAAAAATTGTTCTAGTTTCGACTCCCCAAGAAGAAGTTCTGCCATGTCATCTGTAAATAAAACCAAACACACAAAGTATTAGAAATCACTTTGTTTCACTAACATTTCAGTGGAAGCAGCCATTGCCTGAATTTTAAATACAAACTAACCAAAACAAACACAGTGTTGAGTATTCTGTTTTAATACAAGTCACATGGTACTTTGTTTTACTCTTCAATTTATCTTTTACCTGACTGATTCATTGTAGAATCAAGTCTTCTGTGTTCTAAGCTATAAAGAATTAGAACACTAACCTGAAGTCAGTATTCTCCCTTTCCTCCTTAAAAAGCAACGCTCGATTCAGCGTGTCTTGCAAACAACGTATGAATAACTCAAATTTGAACTAACAATAAATAAAATAGATTAAAAAAAAAAAAAGGAGAAAGGCAAAAAAGCTAACAGTCAGAAAAGTGCTCATCACCCTATAACCCTTAGCACTGTCCTCAGAGGTTACAGGAAGGGACAGAAAAAACAAGACATGCAGAACTCGGTGTTACTGTAGAACAAAAGCTTTCCCTTGGAAAGTATAAACGCTTCAGCATTATCTCGCCCTTTAAGTACAGCAAATTTCAGTCTCGTGTCTGTTGGACTAGTATACAACCCATGTACAACGCCATTATACAGTAAGCTATAAGGACCAGTGTTGTCCTGTTATATGTCCTATCATGTAGAAAGACAAAAACCTAGAATTTTTTTTCCTTAAAACCTCCAACTAACTGCTGATTCTTAAACCACAATTTCTTCAAGAGAGAGTTTAAGAGACCAGACAAATAGCAAAAGCATCAAGGGAGTGCTTACTTTTCCATTTGTTTTTTATTTGGTGTTCTGGGAAATATATCCACGGTAATCTGGACATTTATTTGTTCTCAACTACCATTCACTCATGTTTTACTGTTTAAACACTACTGCAGAAGGGAAAGAATTCAGCATCCAGATGAAGACAAGCTGCACCACAGATGCAGCCTGGTCACCAGCCTGATGAACTTTCTGGCTTTCAGACCACAGTTGTCAAATTCATCATCTCAAATTTGCAGTAACAGTTCTATTCCTTTGCCCACCAATGTTTCTCCTGATACTTCAGCTATACTCATCTCATCTCTGGATCAGACAACACCAACTAATCTTAAGCATCACCTTCTACATGCACTTCCTTCAGTTAAGAGCACCTTTATGACTCTTCTTATGCATTTTATTTTGCCTGAACTGCACCTGCTGCTCAATTTATCCTCGTGACAACAATGCACTCTGGATACAGCTCTAACACATGCTAGCCAAAAATGTCGGTTCCTTGAAAGTTAAGGAACAGGAAAACAAAGTATCTCCCTGTTGCACCATTACTTTAGAGACATTTGAAAGAACAATGATACTTAGCATCTTTCAAATAGATATTACAGGCATACATTCCCAGTTTAAAAAACAAAAGTATTACTACCACTTAATAATACAGCTACAGTATAACAATTAAATCTTATTACCCACTAATTGCCAACAACAAAATAATGCTTTTATTTACCTGTTCAATGCTCATATGGCAAATGGCAGTTTGACATGCATCAGTGAGTCCATCACACAATTTGCACATTCCTTAACAAAGCAGCTGATCAGTTTATAAAGTCTGACTGAAATGTTTTCATTTCAAACACCTGATGTATACTTTAACAAAACAAATAAAACTAGTTAAACTTAAGTTCTGATAAATACAAAGGCTCAAAGTTTGTACACTACAGTATTTTAGATACAGCTTAGGGTACACTGCATTGAAGGTTAGCTAATCTCCTTGCACACTGGAAACTTAACATTTCTGAACAGAACTAGAATGAAAAGGTTCTACTGTAAATAGTTATTTAGGTAATGCACAAGAAACTCATTGTTAGCCGCAGCAGGAAACAAGTGAGTTAAAGAGGACTTCAGCACTCGGACTATCAGCACTGAGAACATTTATGACTTAATATGGCTTGCAGAGTCTTTCCTGTGTTCAGAAAATAAGGAGAAAAAAAAAAATCTTTACTACAGCATGAGTTTTACCCATACATTATACCAGAGTACAATAGAAAGCAGGGAAAGGGGCAGTAGATCCCTCCAAGTGCTTATGCTGAGAGCATCAACACCAGGCTTTGAAATCCCTTGCCCACAGCCTTCATTGCTCTAACACCTCCCAGCAGCAGCAGCCACCAGTTCTGACAGTCAGAGCCAACTGCACTCCCCTGGGAAAGGGCCCAAGCCAGAGACCCCAGGCTACCTCCCACCCTGAGGCCACAGGCCGGGACTCGGGCAGGCTCGGAGCCTGCCTGAAGACTGGGTTGAGGTTGGCCCAAGGCAAAAAAGTACTCTGCCCTCTAGAGAAGAGCAAGACAGCCAGGCAGAAACATCCCCTTCTACTGCACCCAGCTCATCCTGGACTACACTACTCATCTCTAATTTGCACAGTTACCACTTTTAGTTTCATAGGCTCTCAAAACTCCTATCATTTGAAGTTTTTCCTAATATATTATAGCTGAAATTTTAAATCCCCTGATGAAATAAAAGTAGAGAAGGACCCAGTTTATCCCCATGCATTCACAATGTTGTCAGTATGCTTCCAGGAATTTTTGAAGCAATTTACACTAATTTTGCCACTCTTTCATTAAAGTGTGTTCAGCAAAAAATGAAAAATAAAATATATTTCAATGTATTAAGTGAAGAAAAAGAAATAAGAAACATACTTCAACATTAAGGCAGGCAACTCGGGATCATACCCAGTTTTCATCATTTTCACAGATTACAAAACCCCTCTGGATAACCTTTTCCAACATTAGGCGGTTCTCATTGTGAAAATTTTATCCTTGCTATCCACTCAACATTTCCATTGTTGCAATTTTTGTCCACTGCTTCTGATACTTCCACTGTGCATTTCTGAGAAGAGGCCACTTCCATACTCAAGACAAGGGTGGATGATGGCAGCAGGAGGATCCCCTCTTAGCCCTGCCTTTCTAAGATTTAACAAAGGCAAATCTCCAGGCCACCTGCTTTCACCCCCTTATCATCTTGATGGCCCTCCACAGGGCTAACTCTACTATACCAATGTCTTTCCCATGCTGGGGAGCCCAAACCTAGATACAATATTCCAGATGTGGTCTCACAAGTGAGAAACAGTAGGGAATAATAATTTCTCTCAGACTGCTGACTACATTCTTGCTAATAAAGTACAGTGCGGGGTCAGTCTTCGTTGCTGCAAGGGTTTGCTGCCAACTCGCACTCCCTTTGTTGTCCACCAAGACCTTCAGATCCTTTTCTGCAAAGCTGCTTTCTAGCCAGTTGATCCCCAGGCAACACTGTTACACTTACTCCTTTTTTCAAGTACAGGACCGTGACATTTGCATCTACTGAACTTCGTGACTTTTGCCATTAATCCGTTTTTCCAGCCTGTTGAGATGCCTCTACACAGCAGTCATATACTGCCCCGTCATTTTCTATCACCCATAAAACCACTGAGGGTGCATTCTCAATGTCTACGTCACCAAGAAAAATACTAAACAGTATTGACTACAGTATCAGCCTCAAGAGGTCCCACTTCTAATACATCACAGATGGGATTTTTTTTATTTTTTTTTTGAACCTGTGATCAAACCTCTAAGCCCAGTCAGATTTCCACCTACCTCCTAGGCCACCTGTCTTTTCAATTGAGCTACAAGACATACTATGGGGATCTGTGTCCAACGTCTAAACAAAGTTGAAGCCAACAATACCCACTGTCCCCACTTTACCCACTCAGTCACTTTTCATCATCAAAAGCCATCTGGCTGGTTAGTCCTTGACAAACCCATGGTGACCGACCCCAATGACCTCCTTATCCTTCCAACCAGTTTCCAGGACATGCTTCCTAATCTTTCCAGGTCCTGAGGTTAGGCTGATTGTCCTGCAGTCCCTGGATCCTCCTTCTTGACCTTCTTGCAAATGGCCATATATGCCTTTTTCCAGTCACCAGGAATCACCCTCAACCACCAGACCTTTAAAAAAAGTGATAGTGTCCTTGCAATGACATTGGCCAGCTCTTTCAGCATCATAACACAACCCACCTGGGTATCAGAGCCTTGCATATGCCCCCTTTGACCAACACGGTCGTCCTCTGTCAGGGCACAATGCTTCACTTCACAAGGTATTTTTCCACCAAATGGAGTAATTTTCCATCAATATCAACAAATTTTCTACAAACACTGATACATATACTAAAAAGCATAAGTGGTACAGGCAATCGTCACTTGCTGCAAGAAAGCAATTTTTCCAAGAGAAGCAATATGTGAAAATGAGATTTATTTTTAATTTTAAAAGATACTTGGCATCTATTTTGTTAGAGTTTTTTTCCACGTGTTCTTTCTTTTCCTTCAAACAGAAATCTTAGCAGAATGGATAAAATCAACAGCTTGCATAGCTTCAGTTTCAAGCTGCAAACTAAACAAGACATTAAACTGACCAAATCTAAATCTGATCATTTCGGACCAAATCCCCTTTGTTACAGCCTTATTCCAGATTCCACATTTCATTAGCATAACCACAGTATTATTATAAACAAATTGTAAAGTCAGATATTATGACCAACATTACCCTGCTCAAAGATAGCTTTAGCACAACAGTCTGTAGGACAGCACTTTCTGCAACTGTTCCATCTCTCTGGAAATCAAAGGACGTAAACTGCATGCACAGAAAAGACTGGTTTTGTATACCAATGCAAGGCAGGATAGTCTTTGATATAAGGAGTTTAACATGTGCTCTGCAAAATAGTCTCAGACATCAGAGGCCCTCTTCAAACTTACAAAACTGTGCTTCAGAACATGTTCATAGGATGCAACTATTAACCTTGCAAAGAATAGGTCACTGAGGGGTCCTTTCAGCACAGGCATTTTACTAATACTATTCGAAGACTCGAGAGAGTGTTCCAATTATACAATTTTTATTTATGATCCTCTTTAAAAAGGTGATAAAAAAAGTGGGCCTTGAAAATAGTACTTGAGGTCAGCATAGTAATGCTCTATTTGGGAGAAGAACAATGAAGCTTAATTTTGCTAATTGTATTTTTAAAGATAAGTGGTGACTTAAAAACAGGTAAAAATATGTCAAACTGTTTACTCTAAGTTTTAAAGGATGTGTAAGTAGATACTTTCTCCCTGATCTGTACTCATCAAAACCGAAGTATTTAATTTAACAAGCAACATTCCTCTTCCCTTTCATGTAGTTTAACGCTTTGCTGAGCAAACTTTGTTTCCAAAGAAGGCTGAGGAAACATGAACTTCAAACATAGTAAGGAATCCAAATGACACTTCGTGCTTTCGTTCAGGAGCTTAAATATCACGAAGGCTGTTGGCAATGAAAATAGCAAGGTCTAGGACTGACATTCTTCATCACTTCAAATCAAATGTGCTAAAGAAAGTATCACCCATGCTTTCCCTCTCATATGCATTTCTTTAAGTAGGTCTCAAAAATTCTTCTGGCCCACACTCCTGTAACAAGCATTTCTCTAAGTTAAATACAGTAGATCTATCTTTATGGAGAGACAGATAAAACACACAGGTAGACTGTCCACCAGTTGCCAGAGATGGTTTGTTTATATAAAACTGCGAAATTGTCATGGAAGCATGTGAAACAATTACTTTGGATGGTTACAATAGATTAGCGGATATCTTGAAGAACAGGTTTGACACTAGGGAAAAATAAAATAGACCTTGCATTGTTGGGTGTGAAAACGCATTCCCTGCGGCATGACGATTCTTAAAATGATGTGCCGAAACCACCCCTACTACTAAAGGGAAAATAATCATTTTGCCTGTAACCAAAGAACAGCACTGGCGCATGCAAGAGCAAGGTGTAGCCATACTCCCCTCCATACTCCAGTTGCTCAACAGCCACACCACAGAAGGAGGAAAACCAGCTCTAGAAGTCCCAATTCTCACCCATTTGCGGGGCCACAGTAGAACAAGACCGGCACAGGCACAGATTGACCACTCCGCAGAAAGCCTGTGAGATTATTCCTGTCTTGTACACAGCAGAATTTCTCACACTGTGGAAAGTAAGAGGAGAGCAACAAGAAGCTGCCTCTGGGAAATTTAATTTAGCCTCTCTCTCGCTTTTCCCGAGCTCATCCTCCCCCCTCCCCCCCAAGATAAGTTTCTTCTCTCTGACTATGACTTGAAAAAATACGATATTGTCTCTAAAGACAGGACACAAGCAAGAGCAAAGCCTTAAGTTCATGCTGGCACATACTCTGAAACACAGATATTTTGTTCCCATCATTGATGCACGTTAGAGAAGCGAATGATCCATACACTAGCTAGGACAGTCACAATGCAGCAACACGTATTACACACACTTTCCTTCAGAGGAAAGGTGGGAGAAGAGAAGACAACAGCCGCAACTTACAAATAGATCTGATTAAGCATCAAAACAAAAGCTGTTCTTCTAGGTCACCCATATACAGCACAACTCACCCTTTCCCTGTACCATTGCTATATATCATGACACAGCGCCATAAGAGAAAGAGTTACTGACAGACTGGCTTTCCTCTCAGAAATGCTGCACTCGCTCAGCTACTGGAGACTAACACTGGAAGACAACAGGTCACAGAATGCAAACCACAGAAGTTCCTGCAAAGCAGGATTTTCTTATTTACCAAGTCACTCATCTGCTAAGTCAGTCGGTCAGGGCCAGACACTGGCAACAAATTTTTAAGTCAAATTATGACTGAGAGAGTGCTTTATTAACAAAGCATTGGCTCGAGGCATGTCAACCATTCTGTGCCAGAAAGATCGAGCCTCAATGGTGCTTGTAACGAAATTTCAATTACACGGACATTTCTGAAAGAAACCATTTATGAAATCATAGCTCTAGCAGAGTTTTAATCAATTTTAGCTATCCCTTAAGACATCCTGAAATAACATAAGTAATGTTTGAGAAGAAATTGCTTTTCTTTTTCTTCTAGCACAGTATGAGTCACCTAGATTATAAAGTGTCTCATAGAAGAATATAAAGACAGAATTAAACTGTGTAAAGTTTTTAGATACCTTGAAGTCTAGCATTCTTTCAGTCAGTCTAAATAAATGTTTCAGAAGAAAAAAAACCTGTTAATAAACAGTTTCAATACTGTGAAAAACAGTTTCCAACTTACAGAAAATTGAGATAGTATGGATCAATATAAAATTCTAGGTTAAAGGAAAGACTCCCTTTTATTCATCCATTCCTCCACAGAAGAGTTGATCAACAACAATTACTTAGTAGAGTTAGGAGATATTTGATGACTTTTATATCACAACTGCATTGCACAACCATTTCCTAACTGGAGAAGGACAGCCTAGCTTGCCCTTCTGTTTCTGCAACATCACAGTATCACCGAAATAACCCACCTGCCTAATAGGATGTCCTCTGCCTATAATCAAAGACAAGCCTGAGCACCTTGGAACTGTAAGACAAACTGAAGGATGCTTTAGGTGAAATATCCATTTCTGTTAGCACTGAAAGCAAAAGCATAAAACCCAGGCACTCCTACACATGCAGCTGTTTTCTTTCAGCTTAGAGAAAGCTTAGACACACTCATACAAAGTGACTTGAGAAGAACCTTGTGGAGACACGGCTATCCCTCTTTGCAATATGGATGAACTCTAACCAGCTTCAAAATGAGAACAAAGGCTGCCATAATTAAGGGGGGGGGGGGGGCCCCAAAAAGAA
>NW_009611805.1:23545-33697 GCF_000690535.1 Cariama cristata
ATGTCTTTGTAAAATAGCATCTAAAAATACCATAATGACAGCTGCTTTGCTACTTGATTTTTAACATCTGCTTTTTGAAGCAAAATTGTTACCACAGTATCAGGATCCAAAGCAGTTACTCGCAGAAAAACAAATTAAAACAGAGGATTAATCTTCATTCATCCTAGGTCAAGAATTATGAAGAATACTTATTACTATTAGCTTAAAACCATGGTCCATCTTGAATCATCCAGTGAATCACATGCTAAAATACAAAATAATCAGTTTTCTGATGAATGCTATCAGAACCTCCAGGCATATGTTCAAGAACTCAGGGACTGTTAGCAGGCTAGGTGAGACAAATATCTAGCTCTAAACTCCTTTCTAAAAGCAAGGTTTTGTTTTTGTTTTTTTTTTAAAAAAAAAGCAGCCCTAACTGAATATAGATTAGGAGCTCTGCCTCTTGTCTGCAGAATCCCTCTCCAAGAGGTGACTTTAAAGGTTCATTCAATTCCAGAGTACACCAAGATAGATCCATAGTGAATGATTACGTGTTCTCAACAGAACTAATGAACTTGTTACCTGTTGTTCTGGGGGGTACCAAACAGCTGCTTTGTTAAAGTATTACTTTTCCTGTGATGGTTCAACAGTCTTGGATAATAACCAAAACAAAACACTGAAGGTTATCTAGGCCACAACTGCTATCTGTGTGGTTTCTCAAGTGTTCCTAATATTAACATAGAAAACATAATGTTTTTTTAAAAGGGCCTGATACTGATTTATTTCAGTTGTATTTTTAACACCACAAGGAAATACTTGAAAGCTGTAATGCAAACACACCTGTTACAGATAACATGGTTGCTATCACCCCCATTGCAACAACTATCAACAACCCTGCTCCTGCTATCAAGGTTCCTCTGCAATGAAACATCCATGTCCTACTGATGTGGTACGCTGGCAAGAGTATCCACAACCCTGTGCTAACAAAGATCATTACATGTCATGAAGCCTCGACAGCTCAACATCTAAAGCAAGAAAGAGTATGGAAAAAAACCAGTATTTTCTTCCTTATATGACAAATGGCATAGATTAAAAGAAGTATTTCTAGTATTTCGTTTCACATGCTTCTGAATTACACAGCTGCAAGAAAAATGTGCAGAATTAGGATAAAATCTCCTACCACAAAGATTTGAGCAAAGAGGCTCAACCTCAGACTCAGGCCCTGAGGATCTGAATTTGAATAGGAAGTATTTAGGAATAGGAAATATAGAGCAAACTAGCTACAGAATCTGAGGTGACTGGCCAAAGAAACTTTAATCTTTCCTTGTAAACAAGCAGAGAGCAAATCTAGAAGCATGTTGTATCACTTCATCCACTATCCACCAAAATCTTCAGTATTTCAGGTAACATATTTCAGACTCTTAAAAAGCACAATTGTCCGAATGCATTGAAGTCGAAAGGTCACAGTTAGCATGGTTCCAAATGAAGATACTGCATGAGGTGAGATCAATTAGATGAACCATGGAGTCGTAAAAACAGAAGATGAAGAACTCAAGTCTTAACTCAGGACTAAAAACAATAAAAATGCAAAAAGCAGGGGAGGAAAAGGTCAAGGACTAAAGAGGACAAATACGAGATTTCCAGTATCCCAATGGGACCGTAAGTTGATGTGCAGGATTCCAACAAGTCAAGACTTGCCTTGTAATCTCTGTCCCGGTGCTTCAAATCTTCCCAGAGGTAAACTAGCTTGGGAGTGAGAAAGGAATCAATCCCTAAAACTCTTATTCTCTCTGAAGGTAAAACTGAAGGTTCAGAGTACCTGAAGGGCTACATGTTGCATTATTTTGAGACAATTTTTTCCTCAGACTTCCTAATACATGTTGGATTATCATTATGCCTAAACCTGAAAAACAGATTGGGGAATTTTTATCCAGGAGTGGGATGCAGCAAGGATTCCAAAGGGGTTAATTGCTTCATATAGTACCCAGACAAAAATTTCAGAGTAAAGTTTCTGTAAAAACAGCTGAAGAGGAGAAAAATCTTAGAGTATCCCACAGAACATTTATTAAGAAGGCCATTTTGAAATGGAGCTTTCTTCCAGAGGAGGATCAGGAAATCCTGGATCCAGAGCCAATTTCATATTCACCTGGCAGAAACAGCATGAAACATCTGTTTTCTAACTGGGAACAAGTTGACTCTACATTTAAAACAAAGACATTTGCTCTGTTCATGATTAATGTAACAGTCATTAAGAGCATTGGCTATACCTGAAGATTAGCAGAAGTCTCTAAGTACTTATTCAAGCAACTCTGACCAGAAGTTATTTAATTTAAAATGAATGTTAAAACTAATCTTAGATTTATACAAGGTTTACATTAAAGAAAAGAAAAACAATATATGGATATACAGATGTCACTTACTATTCCATCAGACTACTAAGTAGCAAGAATTCACAGCATCACAGGATGTCTGAGGTTGGAAGGGACCTCTAGAGATCATCTAGTCCAACATGCCTGCTCCAAGCAAGATCAACAGGATCTTGTCCAGTCAGGTCTCTGGGGACAGTTGAAGAATACCTAGAGAACATGTGCAGACCAACAGGCACTACTGGCAGAAAGGCTGAAGACTGATGCAGATGATATACATGTAAAACCAGAAGCAGAAAATACAGAGTCAGCTGCTCAAAGAAACTTAATTCTACTTATTAACACCTTTAATTATATGTGGTCATTCACTCCTCTGCCTCTTAAGTACAGAGGGCATGGCACCCTTTTCCTGTGCAGCTATGCAGTTATCTAGGCAATTTTCCTGCTTGACAGCCAAACTCGCTTTGAAGAAAAATATTATAGGCTTCCGAAAGTATTTATGCATACACAAATTTAAGCACATATTAAGAAGAAAAAATTGCTGCAGTTTTCTATTCATATTATACTATTTTTATGTTTTTGTTGTTGGTTTTGGTTTTTTTTTTTTATATTCAAGCTCCCAAATTTTGTGAAATATTAAGATCATCAGAATAGTAAATAATCAAGCCAGGGCAGCCACAATGTATCATCTAGATTATTGATAAGTTTATGTTTGAAACTTGGCCCATTCAGTCAAAGGCAATGTAAAACCAAGAAATACGAATGCAGGTCATACCCAAGACCAGGAAGCACAAAGTGTGGCGAAAAAGAATCACCTTCATCTTCAAGTGTTTAACTGGGAACAGTTCTAGTAACCACACTGAGGGAGTATGAACAAAACTTGGCTCCTTTCCATTTATGTTTTGTTTAGGTTACAAAGAAGATCAAAGAGTGTCTTGGAGAACAGGAAAAGCACATGCTGTGATAGCTAGGAATTCTTTTCAATCTTGTCACGATTTGTTTCTCAAAGGACAAACCAGTTTTCCTGTTGCTACTAACAACAACAAAAAGGGATGACTAGAGACTATTTAGATGGAAGGCAAAATCAAACCATGTCATGGGGACAGTGGCTGCTGTCCATGCTCTAGCAAACAGCTACACTGCAGCACAGTGCAAATTTGACAGATGATGACAATGGAATCCAACTTTTGTTCTCCCAAGAAGGTAAAGAAAATGGCTGACAAAAAAGAAGATCCTGACTCTGCCCAACTTCTTATACATCAGGAACACTTCCTTACTCCTAAACCTCACCATCTAGAGATTTTGGGTTGCACCTTCACTCCGTTCTCTCTGTATTAATCATCCATTTATTGTCAGAAGAGGGACATTTTCCATCTATGGGATGACCCAAAGCTCAGATGAAAGCACACAGATGAGCCTCTGCTCCCCAGAGGAGATCTTGCACTTCTCTACCATTTCCAAAAAGCCAGTCACTCACAAAACCCAGCCTTTTCTCATCCTCTTCCCCCTGACTAGCTCCACCTGGGAAACCTCAAGTAAATTCTTGAAAGGCAGTAGCCTACACCTATCACTGTCAGAGATGATTGTCTGACATACATAACCACCAGTTTTAAGACAGAAAGCATCTTTTAGCAACTTTGCTGTTTGTTGTGGTTTTTTTTTTGGGGGGGTGGGGGTGGTTTGTTGGTTTGGTTTTTTTTAATTCTATCACCTGTTCTAAAAGCAGTAGGTCCCCTCCTTCTGCTCTAAAGCAACCCCATTAGAGCCTTGATTAATGCAGTGTTTTCCCCCCATTAAGGTAAAAAGACTGTAACTACATGGTAAAAAGAAAAACAGAAGTTTGGCCGGGAGCTAAGTCCAGGCAAACCTGAATTTGAAATAAGGCACACTTGAAAGATAAGCAACAACTTGTTCACATAATTAACTGCAGGAAAAAAACGCAGGAGTGCCTGGAAGCCGTTCGTGTTTTCGTATCTTGATTGTCTTTGCAAAAGTTTTATGGAGATAAAACAAGTTACTGGGCTCAGATGAACCCGCATTCAGGATTCGTCTAGAGACAAAAGGTATTTCCCATCCGCTCTTCGTGAAAGGAGCACGGTTTACACCTCTTTTGGGAAGAGGAAAGATAAGCCTTCTGTGAAACCCGGCAACACCCTCCACCTCGGGACTCTGCACCACCAGTCACAGGTGCCAGCTCCCCGTCTGCACCAGGGCTCCAGCACCTTGCAAGCTCAAGGCTGGAAAGACTACTCCTTTATTCTAATAAAGGGGAAGCTCGGCTTCATAGACCCAAGGAAGTAACCAAAACAGAAAAACAATACACAATTTCAGATTTAACGCTCAAATAGGCAACTTCACAGTGGAAGAGCAGCATTTGCCAAATACTGTAACACATACGTCCTCTTTTATTTCCTCCTTTCTTTCAGTACAGCTCAAACATTCAGGATCTACTTGCATTATCAAAGAAACAACTCCCAAGTAACTGCTAGGGTCAGATCCTAATCCTCTCCTCTTTTCCACACAAAACAAGCACGTGTTTCAAAGTCCTTGCTTTGCTTTATCACCCTTTACATGTTACACATCAGAAACATCAGCTGTAGAGCAGCTTTATGAAAACTCGAGCTGTGATTAATCACTGTTAATATGCCATCTCTACAGAACACTAATACGAGTGACAAACCTAGTAAAGAGTGCTTAAGGCAAGCAGCTTTCTTCCTAGCACAATGTTGCAGATTTCTTAAGTGATAATTCCACAGGCAGTTATCAAGATAATTATAAAGACAGAATGAATGATTTGATGAAATATTTGATTCTGGCCTTAAGATTTACAGTTCTATCCCCAGAGGCCAGTCTATTCTGTGAACTGAATGAACCAAAATCCTGTTGGGAAAAAAACCAGCACACACTAAAGCTGTAGCTAAATCTGTAAAAAGGATATTGAAAATTACTTTACAACTACATTAAAAAACCCACCACCTTTCATGTATTCCCTTCTCCTGAAGATAATAAGAGATTATAGTAAAGGATTTCTGTTTATTCATATACATTTTGAGTGCAATCATACCAATCACAGACAGACCATCAGTGGGGTGGGAACCTACAGAAATTCATGCAACATGTCCTGAAGCAACAAAGCAACTGATAACATCTCTGACCAGAGCAGCTTACTGATCACTGTCACTATGCATTCTGCCACACATTTGCTGACACCGGAGAAATGTCCAGATTCAGCACTCTTCCTCCAGAGCCTGCAGTAGAGATCTAACACTCTCCAGTGATTAAAGGTCTTGCTACCAACAAACATAGCACTATTAGCCAGACATCCTCACTCCCTCCAATTTATCTCAACATCCTGCCACTTGCCTTTTTACAAAGTTATCGTCTTCAGTTGCTCCTTATCAGATCACCAATTAAATCGTGTTCAGTACACAGAAAACTGCAGATAATTTAACCACCAAATTCTAAAACCTCATTACTTACAAGACAGATTTGCAGGGAGGATGGCCCACATTTGGCATGGCTAAGGACCTTCTGCCCCCTTCTTTAGTACCATGCAAATCAAACTCAAACAGAAGTGGTATCAACAATCCTGAGTTTATGCTAACGAACTTATTTCCCTATCGAAAAGTTAATACTAATCTTTAACACTTTAAGTGAGGTTAAAGGAATCTAGAGCGGCTATAATGTGGACATATACTAGTATTGAGAGAAGGAGTTAAGGGAATCTTAACAGGTAAGATGTTGTATGGCCCTAGGAATTGAATTAGCAGGTGTGACTCAAAGGTGCAGCTTAATGATTTGTTAACTATTCTGTAAATTAAGTGAGGCAGGAAGTTTTGCAGCTCCTCACAAAGGACAGCCCCCGATAAAGATTGGAAACTCGCCTTAAGGAACTGTTAAAACCTATCCTGAAGCAAGAGCCAGGGAGCAACTGAGTTTGCGCAAGAGCAAGAGATTACTAGTGGTGATGAAGAGCAGCCATCAGCCTTCATCTCCATGACCCCCGACGACCACCACGAGGAGGCACTGTGCAATCGGGAGGAGTCTATGGAAATGACCTCTTGGAACTAATTTCAATACGAAGCGGGGATAGGTCATCCCAATGTATAGGCGTGTTGGGAAATCTCATGTATATGTAACACTTACCTGGATAAGTTTGAAGCTGCTCGCCACGTGGGGCGCGCACGACTTTGGTGGGACTACCCCCAGTGCTTCCCGGCGCTGAATAAACATACCTACTGTACAGTCGTACAGATTGTGGGGTCCGTTTTCCGCATGTCAGTATATATACACTGGTAAGTCAGGCTACCATTTCTTCTTATAACTTTCAAATAAAGCAACAGAGTGCAACCAATCCAACATTAGTATGTGAGAGGTCTAATTTCTAAAATACTACATTCATAACATATGGAAGTATCCTTATAAATACAAGCTGCTATAAGCTCCAAGTACCCAGAAGTACTTAGCTCATTCCACTCAGACCAACTACATGCTTCCTCACAGTGGCAGAAGAAGAAAGTTTCCCTCGCCTTTGCCCTTCCCTGGCTGCTGCGCTGTTCGTTTCCCACCAGTTGTTACCCTCTTCAGACCTCTACGGGAGGCAAATCAGCTCAGTAAGCCAGCACAAACTAACCTCAGACAGAGGAGCATAGAGTTTTCTGCTGGCCCAGCACAGTAATTCCCACCTCTGATGTTCATCAACACAAGGGACAGGCCAGGAACACGTAACTGGGAGAATGTGCACAGAGAAGGAGCAGCTTCAGTGAAGTTAGCTCCTCCACACAATAGCAGCAAGGTGTTAGACCAGCTTGGTTACTTGTGAAATCATACTGACTACACTAGCATTTTCTCTTCCAGATGACAAGCCAGTTGGGTTACAAGCAGCAGATCTACATCATCACTTACACTGTTGTAACACCCCTGGCTACGTGAAGAAACAAAGCTGTCAGTCAAAAATAAGACAACACATCTTAGTACTGTCACCATCTTTGGTCTTCATTCAGAAAAATGTTTGTCCTTAGTACACTTGTTCTGTAAATATGATAGTGAATGCAACAGAAGGAAAACAAAAAGAAGTAACAAATTAAGAGAGCACTTCATTTCCACTTTTGTGGAAACGCAGAAAGGCATGTCACATCATGGTCTGCAAACTTTTCTGGTAGAGACATAGATCGCTTCAAAAAGCTTTGCATATATAAATTACATTACAAGCGGTATGTATAAAAACCAAACAAATTTGATAAACACCTAAGTAGGGCATGAGTCCTAAGAGGTTTAGAAATCCCTGGTTTACTCTGAGGATAAGCTTTAACCATACATCTGAGGTCTTGTATTTCACAAGGGAGCAAAACAAATGAAAACTGATAAGATGTTTCTATTTTTACATCCTGCTTATATCCAGTTAAAGAAGCAGCATAGAAAGTGACAAAGAAAAAACAGACATGTAAAATACTTCCTGATCCTTTGGTTTTGCTACTCTGCTCCTAATTCCTCTCTGCTCCCTTATTCTGCAGGGCTAAATGTGAAGAAAGATACAGTAAGAAACTATAGAAACAAGGCGTTGAGAGAAAAGGCAGTCAGAGAAAAGATCACACACAAAACAAAACAACAACAAACAGAAATGGGATAGTAATGGTAGTAAGAAATTCAACTGGTAAGAAAGCAGTGTGCTAAAAGGCCTGTGTATTTCCATCGGGAAACTTGATACCTGCAGGTAAAGTTCTATTTTCATGGCAATGTCACAATGCTCTTGATAGCATCCAGATCCGCGAACTTCCAGGGCTTGCATTCTCTCCCCACAGTAATGCAATATCTCACACTGGCTAAGCTTTCCACAGAACTACATCATTCTACCTCACTTGAACTATAAAAATTTGCACCCTCAGTGCTTTTCCAGACAGAGCCATACATCTCACTGAACTTGAGCAAGGTCACGTTCCGATTGCAGCAACAACAAATGGTCAGAAATACCCATGGAAATTCTTGGATCCTTTACTTTACCCATTCAGCTTGCTACTGAACTGACCTAAGGTTTCCTCACTATGTTTCCAAAGGAAGGAAAGAAAACATTAGAGCACTGGTGTCCTGAGAAACACTCTGAGCGGACACAACCTTCATACTGACGTCCATTGCAGCTGCTTCCTTTGAGACACTACTGTTTCATCAAAATTCATGACAGAACTGCAATTGGTTTTGAAATGTGATTGCTAGCTTCCAAAATTATAATTCAAACACCACAAAATTCCAGGCACCCTAAGAATCTCACTTTCTAAAGCTATGAATGACACAATACTCTCATTAAAGCTGTTGCAGAGAGGTTTCAAAACACAATCCTCATAAACCTGAACACTTCAATAAAACACACGAAGCATCTGTAAGACCAACATGTTATGATAAACTTACTGAAAAAGAATCATCACTGATATTTCATAAGTCTTACTTTTCAATATTTGAAAAGAGCAACTTTACAGGTCTCTTAAAAAAATTAAAGCTTTTAATAAAAACCCCAAACAAACAGGGATTTCAAATATATGTGATCATTAACATCAAAGTGTTGTGGTCATCAACAGTTATTTTGGGGACTATCTCACTAAAGTGTGATCTTAGAGAAAATCTCTCTTATGGCACATTGCATCTCATTCACACAACCGTGTTTTTGATGTCAACCAAGCTTTCCAAGACAAAGTTGTACACGGTTCTCCTACAGAATAAGGCCTTTATTAAATAAAGTAGCCCATTCAGACTGGCTTAAAATATAAAAGAATCCTATAATGAATGCTTCCCAATTCTGGGTGCACTTTAATATACATTCTCATTAATTTCAGATATTCAACATTTGTTATTTTACCTCTTCCAACAACCTGTGAACAAGTAACTTTGTATTTGGAGCTTTTGCTAACTCTCATGACCGTGCTTCACCACCATGCTGTTCATTTGCAATGTTAGACAAAATTCAACAAACAATCAAAACTTCTTCAGACCATTTTCTTAGAAGGAATCTTTTTCAGTTAGTTAAAATAGCTGGGAACACTTACAAAGTTTCATTAGTGACAACAGCTAAGATTTTATTTCTAACAACTTGGGGTTCATCTCAGTTCCATTTGAGAAGTGATACTTAGGACGTGAACACCTCAAGACAGCTCCTTTCTTGCAACCAAACAGCCTAAGGACTAGCCAAGGACCACATCCTTGTGAACCTCAGAGAAGCACGATGATCTCTACGCCAGCTGCTATAGTTTTTGTAAATCCTGATGTACGGCATGTAAACAGCAAGGTGCTGGCAGTGGGGGGGCTGCAGGGGTGGCCCCTGTGGGAAGAGGCGAGAGGCTGCCCTGGCCCTGGCCCCGGCCCCGCTGGCTCCAACAGACCCACAAGAAGACACAGCTGAGCCCCTCAGCGGAGCTGATAGCACCCTCTGGGAAAGTGTATTTAAGAAAGGGCAGAAAATGCCACAGAGAGGAGGAAGGAACAAAAGGAGAAACAGCAAAGGGAGCACCAAGGTCAGAGCAGGAGGCAGAGTAGGTGCTCCAGTCACCCACCGCTGCAGCCCGGGGAGGACCCAAGCTGGAGCAGGTCCTGAAGGAACTGCGGCACATGGACAGACTGTGCCAGAGCAGATTTTCTTCCTGAAGGACTGCAGCCAGTGGGGAACGCACGCCAGAGCAGAGGAAAACCATGAGAAGGAAGAAGGAGCAGAAAGAAACCACCTCGCACCTCCCCTTTGCCACCTGCACCGCACGGGGAGGGCCCACACGAGTCTGGGGCACAGCAGTGAAGCTGAACCTGGGAAAGAGGGGGGGGGGGGGGG
>NW_009611805.1:33728-36783 GCF_000690535.1 Cariama cristata
GGGGGGAAGTGTTGCTTTCATGTCTGTCTTAGTTTCTTACTATCTGAATCTATTTTAACTGGCAACAAATTAAATTATTTTTCCCCAAGTCGAGCCTGTTTTGCCCACAACAGTAATCAGTCAGTGATCTCCCTGTCTTTATCTGAAGCTACAAGTCTTCTCACCCTATTTTCTACCCCTGCCCCACTAAGGAAGAGGAGAGACTGAGCAGCTGGGTGGGCATTTGCTGTTAGCCAAGGCTGACCCACCACACCTGCACGTAACAGTTTTGACCCAATCTTTTATGGGTGTGCTGATGAAGCAAGAGCTCGAACTGAGATTTGTGTTACATGGCATGAATCTCATTACTGCTGCCGAGTCCTGGTTCTGAAGGCGAGAAAGGTAATACAAACTGTGTAAGTGCCTAACAATTCTGAGTTAGGGTAAAAACCCTTCTTTCACCTATCCATCCTTTCTGAAAAACAATGCAAGTCACGGGTTTGACACAGAGCACACATCTTCCATGATCCAAATTGTGACTCTTACAGAACAGCAAAGGCAGCGATCAATCCATTAACATTTCTCTTCCCTCTTTATCCTAAAGCTCAGTTAGCTCACAAAGCCTTTCAAATACAATCCAGACACAGAAATTGGTTCTATTGAGTGTCATTTCTGTGCATCCAAAACCCTACTTAAACTGTCATTTATATTTGATCCACTGTCAAGTTTTATATAGACTCCTAATTCTATGAGGAAGTAGATAGGATCTGCCAGCAGAACAAAACAGAATAAACAATACAATGATCAAGTCCACTCAAAACACTGCACCTCTCAAGTGCTGCACTTCTCCAGAAGTATATATTATTGCCTTATGTACCCACACAGATCTTCATCCTGGGAGCTGTCATTGCTGTTTCTTCCCTCATCTAATTTGGGTTGCAAGCTTCAAGGGATGGGAACTTGATAATAGGAAATACTCTATCAACGCAAGACAGCCCAAATAATAATCCAGCCCATTAAAATTTCCGTTAAGTTCTCTAATCCCCATTTCCAAACAGGAGGTGGAATTAAGTCCTGGTAAAGTAACAGTCTATTCTTTTGCAATAGTGCAAGACTGAAGAGATTACAAGAGGGCTTCCCCAAAGGATTCCTTCCCTTCTGGGTTCAAAGAGCAACAAACCCTATTCCTAGCAATGTTGATATCCTCAGTTGAAATGCTCCAGCATTCAAGAGTCAGAGCCAATTCCCTAAGGACAGAATGAAGATCCTCTCCCCACTCTTTTAAATCATTCCTATGACACATTGTTTCACATTCAGCCAAAACCCAGACCTTTTAGTATCCACTTCCTATCGATTTGTAAAACTGAACATCACCACAGAAGAAAGCAGTAAAGTTCTGAGTACTTTTTCTTCAATTAATTGCTTCAGATTAACTAACAACAGGGATATGCATCAGAGCACCTTTCAATTCGTATCTCTCTTCACAGGTGGAACAGAGGCATTGCCTCTCCTTCATAGTCTCACTAGCTGATAATCTCAGCCTGCAACTTGTTAGGTATACCAGGATCTACTACACAAAAATTTACAGTTTTAGACACTCTCAGCAGCAGGGGCACACATTTCATTAAATTACTCTCTTTCTGTGTTACTCCACTATAAGAGTCCCTTATGATCACTTAGCTTATGGACTGTTGATGTCCTCAGCTAGAATTTGGGAGCCATGGACATTCATTTAATCATTCCTGTGCTGTCAGAAAGAGAAAAAAAATCTACATATGATACTTTCCCATGTTTTAAAGATCAGGAAATGCTCCGGTAATTTGTATTTTGACTGGTACAGAATCTAGAAGATACCATAATAGGAAAATCACTGAAGTGTAAAGTTATGCAGACTGCACAATCTCTCTGATATGCTTCAGTTAGGTAAAAAGTACCCAGGCCAGAGATATTTAAGTCAAACTGTCAATAACATCTTCTGCCTAGCTCTCCCTACTTGTCTGAAATACCGTAGTATGCCTTAAAACTACAAAGATCATGCTTCTCAACCAGACAGCCAAAAAACATCTGCCTTTGCTTGATCTGATCTTTAACTAGTTCATAGTCTATAACTCAATAGTTAACTAATAGTTAAACGAAATATAATACCTTCCACCTTTTCACTTGTGTTTATTTTTAGTTAGTATAACACCAGTGTGTTTCAGGATCATCATCCAGTTGTTCTTAAGGTCAATGCATGTAAGGTTATCTACTTTCCATCCATCTATTCTTAAATTGTCTCTCTTTACTTTGATTCAGGTTTTTCCTCTGTTATTGTATTTCATAGACCTAAATCATGCAGTTTTACTCCCTGCCTAAAGGTGCAAAACTATCACTGCCTTTACAATACACTCCCAGTGATGCCAACCTTACGCCCCATCCTCTCTCTATTAACTTATCACCTCTGAATTCAACCCAAGTTCTGTCTCTGCAGACTTTATTTCTCTAAAAATACCTCCAGGTCCACCTCAAGTAGATGAGTGAGCCCAGAGGCGTTATCCCCATGTCTTTTCTCACACACAGAATGAAGGCATCCGTGCCAAAGAAGAGAACTTCCCTGCACCTCCCTTGTTTGTTAGGCACTTCCATAGCTAAGAACGAAGCGCTGCTTTTCATCTCCTTCAGCTAAACATTTAAAAGTTTGTGACACAAGAAATAAGAGACCAAGCAAACCATTCATAGTTTTTATAAAAAAAATAAATGAAGCTGCACTATATTGCTGAGGTACGTGTTTTAAAAAAAGGACAGAAGTCTTCATACGAGATGCCGTGTACAGATACTCCGGCTGTGCACAGAAGGCAGAAGGGCGTTTAGGGCTTTATGCACACTGTCAGCACGTGTGCCTGCAAAACTGCAACGCTCATGATAACCCATCAGACCGCTCAGCACCTCAGGACGTAAATCCACCGGGCCCCGCTGCCGGCGAGACGAAACGCGGCCTCCCTCGGACTTCAGAGGGGTGCTCAAGCGGGGGGGGTGAGCGCCCCAGCCCGCCGCCCGGGGGCCATTCCCGAGGCGCCCGCACGCCGAGGTCAGGCCC
>NW_009611806.1:0-10054 GCF_000690535.1 Cariama cristata
GTTTGTGCGTCTTCGGTTCTGCTGGTGGTCTGGGGTAGGTGCTTCCATTCCGTGTTGTCCTCAGCCAGGTTCTCCACCAAATCTGGTGCTTGCCTCTTGCAGGATGCTTCTTTAAAGCACCGCTTTTCCTAGCAAGGTTCCCTTAACGCTGTCTTGAAGACCAGCCTTCCAAGTGGCTTTTTTGTTTACGAGAAAAGGAAGAAATGATATTCATGCAGAGTTAGTGTGAATGTAATGGAGTTAATATGAGGAGAGAAAATACGTTACTGCTAAGTAGGCTTACGGCACAAAGCGTGTGCTTCAAGATGCACACAAGTTCTTTACTGTTTCCCGTTCGCTGCTGTTTTGAAATTTGCAATGTAATTTAACATTTAGTTGCCTCAGGGAGGATGTGCAAACCGTTAAGCAGTGCTTGTTAGCGCTAGTTTTCTGTGCGGTCTATATAAACTGGGGTAAATCGTTTTATCACGATTACAGTTTTTCTTCTGCAACCAAGAGAAGGTTGGTTAGGTTTGCCAATACAGTTACATCTGATGTGCACGTATACCGACAGTCCTGTGTGTGGGTGCGTATCTGCGTGTATGAATCTAATTTAACCGAAGTAAAGCACGATCCAGTAGCTTCTTTCTTACTCCTCCCAGAAAGCTGGTGCTACCCATGGAGCTGGCAGTAGGGGAGAATTGGGAACTGGCTATTTCCAGGATAGGTCCTGGGATAATACAGCCCTCGAGAGAGTGGGTTAATGGTATCTCAGAGGCTGGGGAGGAGGGAGCAGCCAGCAAAGTCAGCATCTTCAATGAGCTAAACTCTAGGCTTTGGAGACGGGTTTGGACAGACAGAACCCAGTACTGTTTAGCCCAGGGGACAGATGTCAGGAGGGATTTAGTCTGAGATGTCATGCTGAAGCATCCTTTTTCTGGTCAAGTATGTAGCTTCACAGACAATGATTTTTGTCTTGTTTGGGAGAGCAGTATTTTAGAGTTGCCAGTGTTAGCACAGATCCGATTGGAAGCATTTTGAACGGAACGCACGTAAAAGCAATAACTCCTCCTGCTGCCAAATTTACTTGAGTCCAAGCCCCTTGGTTCCCAGTACTGCTGAGGAAAGCTAAAAACAGGGAGGGCGGTGAATCCTCCCGGTTTGTTTTGAACACGTTGCCAGATTAAAACATCCGGACCTTTTAACTTGGCACAAAGAGTGAGCTGTTTCTCCACGCTTGAATTCTGGGCTTTCTCTCGTAGCAGACTGTAATTGCTGCTGTAACAGGAGCATGCTCAGCATGCATGGGAGAGAACGAACAATGCCTCTAAAGCGGCATTAATTACTATGGGAAAAATTAAAGTTGTGGCAAAGCAGATGCTGGAGAGGTGGATCTGCATGAAGTGATCACCCTCTGTTAATTATTATGAATTATTTATCTCTCAGAGAAGGAAGCTTGGTAAAATTTGATATTTGAGACTTATCTGTTGTCAGAGGGTGCTAGTAATGAATCAAATGGTTTTCCATTGGGGATGATGTGATCGTAAATGCCAAGATGTGGATAACTGATGTCTCTCTAATTCTGTCTTACGCTTCTTTTCTGCTGCTCCTTTTCCCTAGCTGGATTTTGTTCTGCAGTATGTGTTGAAGTTCCATCAGAGACAGAGGCTGTCCAAGGAACGCACATGAAGCTACTCTGTATCTCCTGCATGAAGAGGGAAGAGGTCACAGCCAGCACGGTGGTGGAATGGTTCTACAGGCCGGAGGGTGGAAAAGATGAACCTGTATGTATGTTTGGTAGCTGAGCCCTTGTTTTCATAGGTCTTACTGTGAAACATCGTGCAGTGAACTCATGTGGGAGAAGCCAAAAGGTATTTATGAGAGTGTAAGTTTGTCCTGCGGCAGGATCCCCAGGGAAGACTGTGTGAGGAGAGGAGAGAGACACAAAGATAAACAAAATCTTTCTGTCACATTCTTATTCAAAGTCTATAGAAATGCCCAGCGGGCTGCTTGCATGTCACGGAGGAGAGACGAGCTTGGAGTTGAGCTCTAAGCTGCAGATCTTCACAATTTCTGCAGCATTTTCACCCAGAGGTTCCACAGCACCAATTCTGAGCAATAACTAAAGTGTCTTTTCCTCTCTTAGCTGATGTGTCCACACTTCGACACAGCGTGAACTCCCGGCAGGAAAAGCTAGAATCTGTGGTTGGGGTCAAGCATTTGGGGTCGTACATACATGAAAGCCAAGCTCCAGTTCCACTCCTTGAATACGTAAAGTCTGGTACATAAGGAAGTCAAGAAGGGAAACAGAAGTATGGAGTGACTCTGGTACCCTTGGCCAAGTCCCCCTCCTTAGGACACTTCTGAATCCCAAAGCTGTTCTTTGGAGGTTTATGGGGCTCCGATAAATCTGCAGGACAGGATTTGCTTCTTTTTGCCTCAGAGAAAGCAGTGGTATCCTGACTGTGGGAGGATCTCTGTGAGTTGTTTTGGATCCTTGTCAGGAAAAGGTAAAATTCATTTTCAGAGTGAATCAAAATGGGAATCATACAGACAAGGGGCAACTGGAATTCAAGAAAGAATGGTAAAACAGAGAGTAAGATAAAGGCTGAGCGCACACATTTCTTTCTAGCTGTTTTATCTGAGTATGAAGCATTAGATCAGTGGTTTGCGTTTCATCGTGATTGAGCAGGGCCAGGCAAAATGACAAATGCTCTCCTACAGTCTGAGAACTAAAGGGACTGCGCTAAGGAATGAGATGGGAAATCACTTCTGGCGACCTGGGTGATACATTTGTCAGTGGCAACCCAAAGAATGCTAACGAAAGCCAGCTGGGGTGGGCAGTTTAATGATGGGGACTGTGGTCAGCCAGAAACGTGCAAGAGACTAGGCCTGCGAAAGCCACCCAAGCTCCGTTCTTCTGATGTACCATTTTCACACTGTCATATTTATCCTGCAACACTTCTATTGCAGCTGAATATCCTAGGCCTTACCGAAAGTGACTGTTTGTCTTTGCTGTATTTATTCTGTGGTTCCTTCTCAAGATGATCTGATGTGCAGTGACAGACAGGCTAGGCACAAAGACTGCAGGATCCTAGTTTTTAGTTCCACTGCTGATCTTTTGTGTCATCGTCCACGTGTGTCTCTTTTTCTGTACCTCAGTTTTTCTACCTCTGTAATGGCAATAATTCAGTTTTCTGTCTTTTGTAAAGTGGTCTGAGATTTCAGGGTAAAGGATGATAGAATATGAATAGCTGCTGTTCCCAGGGAAGCCATAGCGCAGAATGTACATGTGTGTAGCTAGGGGATGATGTTGTTCCTTGTGTATGCCTTGGTGTTGTCTGAGGTACAAGTCAGTGATTAATCAGAATACCCTTTCGCATTTCCTCACAGATCTACGAGTACAGGAAAACAAACCATGAATTTCCGAGCCGCTTCAGTGGTCGGTTACAGTGGAATGGGAGTAAAGACATGCAGGATGTATCCATCACTGTGTTAAATGTGACCTTGAACGATTCGGGTATCTACACCTGTAACATCACCCGGGAGTTTGAGTTCGAGATTCACCGACCTCTCTTCACAAGCTCCAGATTGATCCACCTCACCGTGGTGGAGGAGGGTATGGAGGACTGGCAGAAAGTGTGTTGTGCCTTAACTCGCTGTGGGTGTTGTCATCCAGCAACAGAGTTTTTCATGGCATTGCAGGAGAGGGGCGACTGAGCTGCCAGATAATTTTGTCTGTCTTTGCCAGCAGCAAACGCTACGCAGGGTTCAGGAGGAAAGACCTGCATTTTGTTTGCTGGTCACAGCCCCGTTTTAGGCGCAGAGTGGTTGTGTGTGAATGTGGTGTAAGGTACGATAAGCTCGGCAGGCTGGGGCAGCAGCTGGGAACAGCTGGGCAGGCACCAGAAGCAAGCAGAGGTTTCCAGTTTCTCCGCTCAGAACCCGTGGGTCTCCCCTGGCGGCTCTGGGATTCTACAGCACAGCCTTTGCCAGGGTACCTGCAGCATCTGCTTCCTCGCTTCCGCCCCCTCCCTCTTGGAACGACTCGCTCTCCATTTTGATAGCAGTCTCTTGCTTCCGCCCTCCCCAATCCCTCCTTCCCTTTGCAGTGCTCCGGAGTCTTTCCGTTCCTCTTGGTTTTACTCAGTTCGGTGCTGAAATCCCGGCTTCTTAGAAATCAGTGGGAATTCTGCTGTTTGCTTCAGAGGGACAAGAGCTTTTAGCCCTTACCTTTTTCTGCTGTGTCTTCCCTTCCCTCTTTCCCTGCAAGCATCTCTGTGTTTTGATCTCTTCCAAATCACTGGCGGCACAATACAGTCAAGTAACACCAGCGAGTAGGATGCACAAAGGAAGCGGAGTGTGGAGATGAGATAGGCCAACGGTGAGCAATCCGTATGAATGTGTGGGTGGCAGAGAATGCAAGACACGTGCAAGCCTGCGCATGGTTGATTCCGCTGGTAACGCGCAGTGGGATCGCTGCTGGTGTATGCTGTTGGCAGCCTCGCATGTTCCCTCTCTTTTGCCCTCCCCCAGTGTAGTGGCACCTGAGTATCTCTGGCAAAAGGTGGGTTAGGAAGGATGATACGAGGGTGGAAAGTGTCAGCAGAGCTGCTGTGCTCTGATAGCTGCATGTAAATGATCAGAGATTATTTCACTTTCTTAACAGCTGGAGAAGACTTCACCTCGGTCATCTCTGAAATTATGATGTATATTCTGCTGGTCTTTCTCACCTTGTGGCTACTGATAGAAATGGTCTATTGCTACAGAAAAGTCTCTAAAGCAGAGGAGGCTGCCCAGGAAAATGCGTAAGTGTGAAATCTCTCCAGATGTGAGTTGTCCTGCGAGGGTTCTTCAGATGTCTCAGTCCAGGTCAGACGGCAAGAAGACTGAACTTTGGTATTGCACATTTCTAGCTGATGTTTGCTGTGTCTGGAATCATTGCAATATTTAGGACTACCAAAAGAGACAGTGCGCTGGCACAATACACCAGGTAGGGCGGGTGGCCATGGTGCGCGGTATTCCAAAGCGTCCCGGTTTGAACTGTGCGGAGATGCTCTCCTGGAAGGCCTGCTTTCAGAGGTCTGACTCACAGATGCAGCTGACACAGCAGAGATGTTCCAATTTTTATACTGGTCCATTTCCATCTTTCTTACATACTTGGCTTGCATAAGGGTGCTCTTTGCACATGGCAGGAAGGCTGTATGTGTAGGATTTTACAGTAGGGAAGACGCAGTGTCTGCTCCTGACTATGCCGAGGAGAGTTTCCTACTGCGAGCATCTTCTGCAGGTGACATTTGTTACCTTAGACGTACTTACAGGCATTCAATATCTCTGTAAAAATGAATGGACACGAACTGGTTTTTGCACTGTAGCGCTTGAGGTTATGCTTTCCTCCTTCCCTCCCAACTACAGGACAGACTATCTTGCGATTCCATCAGAAAACAAGGAAAACTGCGCCGTGCCTGTGGAGGAATAGCAGAGAGGAGTCAGCAGAATGAACGGCACCAAGGTAGGCGATGGGGAAACGCTGAGTCCCTGCTCGCGTCTGTCAGCCTTTCAGCCTTACTGCGGTGGGTCAGGCGTGCGTGGGGCTGGAGAAAAGGTGGACGAGAGACTCCGGGAGTCTGGTTATGCTCCTTCTCTGGAGTTTCCCCACTGACCCTGGAAGCAATATAGGTATCTTTAGGTGGGGGGTGTACTAATATCTCTTCAAAGCTTTAACCAGCACACAGGTTCACTTTCAGGCCATGGTGTAATTACTCCTCCTCTGCCCATTTCTGTGGACTTGGGAGTAGTCACTGTCCCCTGCAGGTGAGGAAGGGTGCTCAGGAGGAATATAAAGGCACCATATCCAAAGGAAGTGTCTGCTAGGAAGGACTTTGTGTGCAAAAGACAAAAATCTAGATCTTTTAAAGTCTTGTTCACGTCTTATCAGCTGTCACGCAAATTATATCACGATCCTCACTTCTGTAAGGTCCAATGACTCGCGCTCCAAGAGGAATTCTCTCAATTGCAGGGGCTCTGAAGACAGAAGGACCACGTCATGCCAACCAGGTTTGAGGGGGAGCTCTGCGCCGTCGGGAGGAAATTCGGGGAAGTGTAAATTCTCCTCCGTTTGCCTTGGACTCTGTACAGCCTCGACTTTGGCCTCATGACTCCATTCTGAGCTGCCAGCCCATTTGCTAAAGGACTCTTCTTTTGAAGCATGCTGAGCAAAGGGCACCGGGCTGTGGGCAGCACGGCTCCTTCCCAAGTTTCAGTCCCATCATCACATTAATGGCTTTGTAAATGTTAAGTGTTGTTTCTTAGCTGCTGCCACCGCCACCTTTATTTGCTAAATACGCTAGTTCTCCATTGCAGAGGTAAAGGGTATGTATGTCTTGTTACTCTGTCCTGCAGGGCTGGGAATGAGGTCATCTTAGGGTGACGTTCCACTCTATGCTACAGCCCAAGCAGTCTTGTCAGTGTTAAAACAGGAAGAATTCAATTAGTTTGTTGCTTGGTAAGTTGCTCTGGGCTTTGGGCTGCCCGTGCACAGGCAGAGTAGGATAAGGACTGTAATACGTTAGAATTGTCAGAAATGTGTAGTAGGAAGGCTGAGTCCCTGTGCCGTGTTCACACTTGCTGCTGAAGGAGGGAACTGAGATTATAGATCCTGAAGCACTCCTACTTTGGGAAGCAGTATGACGTAAGTATAAGAATCCCCTGTACCCCCTCTCCCTTTCATTTAGCAAGCGTCAAAATTCTCAGTTCCTTCCATTTGCCTTGCGTAGCAGGTTGACTCCTCAAGTCCGCAGAGACACAGTGATAGGAATAACCTGCAGAGCCACGTTCTGTAACAACAGGCGAGCCAGTAGGACAAGGTACGCGGTTCACATGTTTCTGGGGCAACCCTCGAAAGGAAGACAGCCCTAATGCAAGTAGGCAGGCAAAGTAAATAGGATACACGGCCCTCGCAGGAGAAGGACAGACAGCTTTGTAAAATGGTAGTACCTTTTGTAACTGTGGTACCCGGCTTCTCATACTGTAGTGTAGCACCACCTAGAGGAACAGACAGAAAACACTTCTTTTTTCCTAGTTAATCGTTAATTCTTTCTTGTGATAATTAGTCACTGGTTTGAATAGTTAGCATTCATTGTAAACGATCCACTGCTGCACAGGAATCACGCTGTAAATTCAACGTTTCCTATGCAAACTTATCTCTTCAATTGTAGTGGATTAAGCAGAGTGAAATTTGTTTCCTGGCTGCAAATGTAGATCAGTTGAGCTCAACAGCTAGGATTACAAGGAGGAAAAAGTAGGCAGAAACATCGGCCCCGGGTGGAATTGTACCTTAAGACAAAAAGAGGGAAGGTGTTGGTTTGGTTTTTTTTTTTTAATATAGCAGATGTTGTTACATCCCTGCTGCAATGGAGCCTATACTGCTTGCAAGAGTTGACAAATTTTGCTACACTGACCGCTTCTAAGTAGTTACAAAGTGCTTGTGAATCAGGGCATGCTTCCCACCTATGGAACCTCCTCTGCTTTGTTCTGCTGCTTTTATTGTGTTGCTAAAATCACAGAAATTACTCCATTTGTAAGCCAGGCCCTGGCCAGATTTGTAACTGGCAGTTGTTCAAAATTCCTTTTTTTAGAGTGGGCATCAACTTTAGTGAACTACTCCAATGCAGTCTTCACAGTAGGATCGCTCTCAACTCCAGAGCTGAGGCCAGCAACTTGAGTGCATTTTCCAGATGAAGCACACTTGTAGGCTGGGCACTGGCTCCTTAAAACCTAATATTCAAAAGGAGAAAAAAAAAAAAAACAAAACAGACAGTTCCTCTTCTAATTCAGCTGGATGTCTTCACTTTCCCTAGGCCAGCTTGCCTGGCCCTGGGGCAATTTTGGGCAAAATCCTAACTCTAAACTCAACGCCACAGAGGAAGGACTAGATTGTAACTCCACAGCCTCCATCACTGACCATGGCATTGACGCCCACGGTGATTTTTCGGTAAGGTCACGTAGTAACCTCTCTCCCACTTCAACTCTGCTCCTTAGTCCCTGTGAAGCATTGATAACCCTCTGGTGTCATAATGTTAAGTCAGAAAAGGAGTAAACTAAGAACTTCTTGAGAGCTACCTCAGGTGGTAAAGAAGGGCCATCCTCTAGTCCTGCACCTTCCGGTATCTTACACGCATCTACTTAAGATGCTTTTTCTTGGACATACCTTTCACTTTTCCAGTTCCTGCAGGCAGATATGACTATTGCCCTGTGTTGTTCTAGCCAAGAGAAAATTGTGTCAATTTTGCTCAAGATTCTGATGGGGGCGGGGGGAATTGGGATTTTTCAAGGGCGGTGTTAAAGGCATGCTGTGTCCTGGAAGAGATGATCCTGGTTGGTCTCTGAAAAGACTCCCTCTGTATTTGGAAATGACAGAAGAGACTTTACAATAGGCAGGATAATAAAAAGAACAAAGCACTCACGAGTTGCGCTGTTTGATAGATTTTTATTTTTTTTAATTTATACCGTACTTCCATTGTACTAGCTACTTTACATTAAGTTTTGGCTGCATAGCCTTTACAATTCCTAGGTTCTAGCAGATAAGTTTCATTATTGTTTTACCGCATTTTGCGCACAGCGCAAAGTGTATGACAGTTAGACAACTCCTAAAACAAAACCACGGTTCCTCCCCCACCCCAGCCTAGAGTTCACAGGCTACAGGCGCATCGCCTTGGCCAGCAGCTCCCCACTTCCCAAGCTCCGATGGCAAAATCCAGAAGGGAAGCACACGCCTGTGGGTGATTGTACGTCCCGCTCCCATCCCTCGCTGGCGCGAGGTGATCCTCGTTAATTTGCAGTTACACACAGCAATTGGGGTTGCAGGATCCAGGGCCTCAGGTGGGGAGAACACGCTCCAGGTGTTTAGCAGCTTTATCCAGCCCTGAAGCGTGCGATGGGAGATGAACGGCCACGAGAACGGGAACGTCCCAGAGGTGCCGCAGCCAGACGATGCCACTCCTGGGCAGTGCTGCGACGGTTCTGCTGCTCCCCTGACCTCGTCGGGCCAAGAGCCAGGTTAGTGCTTCCGTTATCTGCTCTGTTCAGGGCTATGACAAGGGAGGTGGGCTTGCGAAGACGGGGAACGATGCATGTGTGATACAGGCTCCACTTCTTTGCTGGATAAAGCTGCCATTTTGCAACAGCCGCTCTCCCAAATCCTAATGCCACTGGGGCAGATTGGGCCGAAACGGAGACAACGACCAAATGGCTCTAGAACCTGAGCTGCACGTTGGTTTTATTCCCTAACTATTCTTGGGGTTTAGGTTGGGGGAGGTGGCCATTTAATGTTAGCAATGGAATTGGCCTAAATGAGTGAGGTAACAGAAACGGCCAGAGAAGGTACCTCCCTGAGCCATGTGCAAATATAATTCCTTCAGCAGAAGGAAGTCCTTTTCCCTACTGAAAAAAATTAAAACACATTCACTTAAAGAGCATACAGACTGCGGCGAGGAAAGGCAAGCAGGGACAGCACCAGGTCAGTCTGTCTATGACACGGGAATGATTGTCTGGCAACAAAGGTGTGAGGGGAGAGGAAAAAGCCATAGTGAGCGCTGCAAAACGTGTGGGAGAGGAGGGCATGGCACGCCATGTACCCATGCTACAGGTTACGCCCATGCTGTCTGGCTAGATCAGCAAATAATCTGAATCGGCAGTCGATCAAGAGACGAGATTATTTGGCCAGCATGCACATCTAGAAACAGAAAGGTATTATGGCACAGAGACACTCGTGCTGTAGAGACTGCGAAGCGTAGAGATCGGAGCATGCCAGGCAGAGGGGGAATGGGCCAGAAAGTCAGCAGTCGTGTCTTGGAAACTACACTGAGGCAAACGTTTTGTGAGCCACTTACCTCAGATGCTTTGGTTGAAAAGTCTCTGTTTCGAATATTGTTTTAAGCAAGCCCCTGCCAGGTATTTTAACTAGTGCCGAGACTGTCTGAAAAGACTAAGCCAGGGTCCACGTGACTGCGCCATGAAACGTATTGTGGGCAGCAAGCCTGGCAGAGATCCTGTCGGAAAGATCCCTTTGGAGTTC
>NW_009611806.1:10075-15468 GCF_000690535.1 Cariama cristata
ACAAAATTACGCGCCCTGAGCCAGACACTGTTGCTTTAAAGTGTTTGTTACTGGCTGTGCTTCTCTGCATACTGTGGAACCAGAAAAATCCCACCTCTAAATTAGGAAATGGTTCGCTTCTGTCCTTGCTGGGAAAAGCAGATGTTGACTGATACGAGTGCTTCCTGGTTAAAACGGTTAGTTCAGTTCACATCACAGAAACACCGCAAGGGCATTCTGTGGAGAAGTCCTCCCTTATGCTTAACTGTGCTCAACGCAAATGTAGCCAAGAGGAAGAGGAGGCCCAAATGTTCTCCCGCTCCTAGTAAGACGGAAAGACCCATCTAACTAGCCAGGAGTGATTCACTCTCCCAAAACCTCTGCCACTAACCACTGTTTTTTCCAGGTTATTCCGCACAAGTAGTGCCAGTCTCCTTAGGGCTGGAGACTTATCTCCACCGCTCTGTCCTAGCGCTGGATGGTGTGAAAGCTGCAGGCTGCCCTGTCTCCCTCCTCTATTTAGGTGCCTTAGGATCACTGAAAGATGACGGAAATACATGTCTCGGAAGGCAAAACTACCGGGAAAGGGAGAAGGATTAAGGCCACGTGACACACGAGTACTGTATTCACCAAAACCTGCTTCTGGTTAGCACTTCTGACATGTGGAAAGCCAAAGCGTGAGCTTTGCAAGTGTGTCTTTCGCCCAGCCTCGGTGTATCGCGGGCGCCTCCCCATCGCCTTTATATCTGCCCCGAAATGGCTGTACAGCATATCCAAAAGGTCTGGTTTCAAGTACTCAGACCAAAAGTGTCTCCAGTCACTTTGGAAAACAGATTTCTACCTTCTTGTATAAAGGTAGGAAAAAGCATGTATGTAGGCTATGTGGTTTAGTGCTAAGGAGTCACACAGGCTAAAAAGTCTGTGCCCATGGACACCCAGGTGAGCTTCTGAAACTAACGGGGTCTGTCCGCTAAGAACACAGCTTGAGCACGCCAGGCTTTCCGAGAGGGCACGTGGCAATGCATCGTTATTGCAGAGGCGGTTTTGTGCCAGGGCTTTAAATCCAGCAACACGTTGTGCTTTGAAACCTTGCGTCTTTCAATACAGGATCATATTCATAGTAAATACATTTACGAAATGCTGCCTATCTCTCAGGTTTCCCTTTATTAGATCTAAAGCAGACAAGCAGGGTCAGGTGGTCCAATGGCAGACTGCTGCTCCAGACTGGTACGGCAGTCTATAAGCTCTGTGTAGATGCAGATGCTATGTCAGCAGCATAACTGAGATACGTCAGGGGATATCGGTTGTGTGACTTTTTTCTCTTCTCCCAAAGGACTTAAGGGACCCAGGAAGGATTTATGCAGAAGTTAGTATCAATTAATATCAAAGTTTTCTGACTCAAGTGTGCCCTGGATTATCGATTAATTGTTGAGCACCCAAAAAGCATGGTTATCCAGTTAATTCATCGCTAACTCCTATTCTTACCGTTGCCTGGGGCACATGCTTCTGATCTTACCACCTGGAATAACCTCTGTCTTTTGGTCCTTCATAGACTTTACATGCAAGCGCTGCACTAGATGCGTTTGGTAGCTACTTTATGAATGCATGATTGCATAGCAGTTATCCAGGTCTCATTCAATTTGAGCTCCTCCCAGATGCCATAACCCAAACACCTCTTTTAAGGTAAGCGTTAGAAGGCGTGTGTTTATCAGAAGCAAGACTGTATCAAGCGAGTATATTCTTCTCCCATATAAACAGGTCAGATAGATACACAAACTGGAAAATCGGAGCCTCCTGTCCCTTCTTCTCCCTCCTCCCAATAAGCAGCATCTTACTTGGCAAGAATTAGGCTACTAGCTGTTGGCATTAGTTTGCGTATTTGGCTGGAGAAATGCTTTTTTTAAAAATACTTCTTTTGTAGTTGTTCAGATTCTGCAAATCAAAACCCAGCTGTGTTCACCTGGCAGATTAGCAGCAGCAGAAGGGGTCAGAGGGAGGACTCGGCAGGGAAAGGCATCTGCGAGGCGCTATTAAAAAACCTACCATTGGTGTGGGATTTCTGGCACAGGTAAGCGAGGCAAGCAAGGCATCAGGTGTACGGTTGGACTTGATGATCTTTGAGGTCTCTTCCAACCATAATGATTCTATGATTCTAAGAAGCAAAACCCTGACGCCATGGAAGCCGAGCTATGACTTGGCTGTGACTGCTGAGGGAAGGCAGAAGTACCACCCCCTGTAACATTATTCAGGTGCTCAGCCTTGCTCCTAGAAAGCATTACTAATTTCCTTCAGGAACTGTAATCATAAACTGACTGGTCCAAAATCGTCTGCGGCTGCAAAATTAATCAATCTGTCAATTGGCACTCAGCTGTAGTAGCAGGTGATTCCTATCGTAGTTCTCTGGAGGAAGGCATGTAAGTGAAAACACAACAAGGTTTTGTTTAAGCCCTCACCTTTAGTGCCATTGTGGGTTTTGCCTTAAGAAAAAGACCTTGCTTTTTTTTCTCTTTTATTACTACTATGATAAATTAAGAGTAATAAAAGATCGTGAATCCTGTCCAAGCCAGACTTGCTGCCAAGCGGCAAACAGAAAGTCAGTAACTAGGAATTGGAGAAAAAAAAAAACCCCTAAGGCCTCACAGAGAAAGCTTCCTCGGTCTGAAGGGCAGCGCGTGTACAAGGTTCCGTTTGGTGACCACCACCCTCACGCTCATTATCGAAGCATTTAATGTAGCTGTGTGTCACAATAAATGTCAAACATGTTAAACCCAGTTTAAAGTAGTGGGTGTGCAGAACAAATATTAGCGCTTGAGATTGTTATAGCTGCCTCTGTGTGGCCTCACATTAATTTAACCGAGCTTGTGCAATTCTGTCTCTAGGGCCAAGCCCGAGGGAGCTGTGTCAGCGGCAACATCCAGAACCTAATGCGAAGGCAATCTGGAAGAATGCTGCAGAGGACGACGGATGCATGGATGAGCGAATAGATTTCTTGCCTCCATAACTAGCAAGAGAATGTGAAAGTGGTAAGAAACCAACTCCGATCACTACCATTTCTTTTCAACCCTCTCGGACAGGCGGGTTTCTCTGCCTCTCGATGGGTTACGTCCAGCTATGTACAAAACCCTCCCGGCCAGGTGGCAGAGACCCCACATTCCAGGTTTGTCTCTCAAGATGTGGCCTTTTTCTTCTCTGGCATGGGCAAGGTGGCAAGCACAGGGCTTCCTCTCTGTCTTCTTTCTTGGTGCTTGGAATTAAATCCTAGAAAAGGGGAAGATGGGCAGCAGGGGATTTTTCTGTGCTTAGTAGAGGTGGGACTTACTAGTAGGGAAACGGGACTCTTGGCCAGTGTGGCAAGTCACAGCAGGGAGTCGTGGCCCTCCTGTCCCGAGAGGAGCCGCAGAATGCCCTTCCCAGGCACTAGCACCTCAGTTTTTATCTACAGTAGCCATTTCAGCAGCCTCCCTGAAAAAAAGTCAGGGAGCGGTACAGTAGTCAGCAGCATTAAATTAAATAAATAGTCAGAAGTACGCATTACTCTCTAGTAGCCAAGGCATGTTTTTCCCAATTGTACCTTGCTTTCACTCTCTTAAATGTCTTTTTGATAACCCATCTTCAATAGCGTGCCTTCACGTGTGAGTCTTGTGTGGGACATGTTGTGTTTAGCGCTTGGTCATGAAAATAGTAGGTAGGTTGGGAGAAATCAGCGAGTTACTTCTACTTATGTTACCTTTCCCTAATTGGAATGCACAAGCAGGAGTTTGTGAAGGTTGTCCTTAGACTCCACTTTGTCACCCAGCTGTGCAGATGAGAGTTTCTGGTACGGAGATGCAAAGACCAGTTACTCATCCTTATGTCCCCTGCTCTTTCAGCACCCATTGGAACTAGAGACAATGGACAAGCTAGAACTGCACCGTTTGCATACAGGGAATATGCAGCTGTCTCCCTCCTGCCATTCAGAAGGTGGAAAAATCCTGGTGTTGAACAAGGTGGAGAGACTGAGGGCCTCACGTGTCACGTAATCTAGCTGGCTGGGTAAGATGAAAAAGCATTTATTGAACATTCAAACAAGCAAACTGCATCCTCACCAGTCACAGTGGCGTTTGGTACACCACAGAGTGGAACCTCACTGCCCTTCTTCCTCATTTGGCTGCTAATGGGAGTCTGGAATTATCGCCTAGAACAAGTAAAAATGCATATGGTCTTTTTAAGGCGGCTCTTCTACCTGACTTGCTTACAGAGCAAATGCTTTGCTACCCGGCTTCTGAGGGATACCTGTCAGATGCCTCACACTGCGGACACCCTTCCAGATCTATCCTGCCACCCACAGCACCCACCCTTTTTTTCTTTTCTTTTTTGGTTCCTGTGACCTTCCTAACCTCTCCTGGACTTTGGGAGGCCTTGTTGCTATGTAGATGCAGTCATGTAAATATCCACAGTGACGGCTGTCGCTATATAGGTGCAGTCATGTAACTATCCCAGTGAAGGAAAAGAAGTTGTTCTTTTTCTCCCTGTTTTCCCACAGAGTTTGTAAGACAAGGTAAGGGCTAGGTGGTACGAGCAAAACGCTCTTGCAGACCCAGGGCAGGAGGGAAATTTGCTGAGCAGGGTAGCGGGAGCGGTTGCAAATAAATACTAATTTTGGTTTTCTGTTTACATTGGGATAGTCCCCCTGTCATGGAAAGTTGCACAGGTAGCCGTCCTTTCAGCACCGATGTAGACCTTCAGCACAGGGATGGCTTAATGGCAGGGGCCCAAGCACACAGAAAGCAGAGAACTACAGCAAATGTAAAGGGGACACTGTCAAAGGAATGGAAGTGTGCTTCCTGCAGCGTGTCTCTCCTCCATCCACGCACCTTGTAGGCAGATACTCCCCTCCCCACCATCTCCTTGGCTATTAATGCAGTATCAATAACAGGAGGTGGCAAACTAGTGTTTGGAGAAAGCATTTCAGCTCATTTACATTCTGTGCTTTGCGCTCTGCACCAGGCTGGCTGGTACGACAGCAAATTGTGTTTCTGCTCCAAGAAGTACAGGAGGTGATTGCCAGTGGGATCTGCTCTCTACAGACCTACGGCAATTCTTCCGGAGGCCTCCTCTCCAAGTGCGGAATAGTTTTGTAAGGGATTGATGGCGATTGCCAAAACCTCTCTGCCCTGAAGCCAGCGAGGTAAGAAAGTTGACAGTGTCCCCTTTGTGTGTGTAGATAAATATAGTCAATCAGGGACCTTCATGCGCAGGGAGGGATGGAGGGGGACACTCACTCTGATGCTTCCCTTTGAAACAACAAAAACAAAACAGACAGACAGACAAACAGACAGGAATAGTACAGAAGAGTGGTGCACGGGCCCAGGGGAGCACACTTAGGCACGCCCCTAAGCGCACCTCAGTGCTGGGAGAGCACAGCCCTCCCACAC
>NW_009611807.1:0-336 GCF_000690535.1 Cariama cristata
GTGGGCGGGGGGTGAGTTTTGTCCTAGGCAGCAGCGTCTGCTTTTGCGTGTTAATTGGGGTCTGCACGCAGGTGACGCGTGGCAGAGTTTTCTCTCTGGTGTTGCAGGTGAACTAGCGTGCGCTGGGCGCTCCGGAGAGATTAAAAAAAAAAAAAAAAACTTGTTCAGAGAAATTCCTGTTTCTGTGCTGCAGTGTATGAAATACTTGTTTTCTGTTCTCGCACCGTTTCGCACTGCCGGTGCACAGAGCCGCCTTCCCGTCGGGAGATGGCACTGCTGAGCCCGGCCGTCTCGCCGCCGCCGCCGGCCAGCGCTCGGCCCGTGGCGGGGGGGGGG
>NW_009611807.1:420-3903 GCF_000690535.1 Cariama cristata
AGGGGGCGAGCTATTTCCCTTCCCTGTTTGCCTTAGTTAAAATAAATGAAAAGTAGCAATTGTTTCAGTTAATATGTCAAGAAATTTTTCCTAGGAACGGGAGAAACATTTGTTGCAATAGCCTAGTTAAAAAGCAGAAGATTGTATTTGTAGAGGAAACTTTTTTTAATGAGGTAATGTTTGTTAGCTGTATTCATAAAGCTTACACGAGGTTCCCTGACTTTGGGATTTGCATTGCTAACAGACAAGTTTTGCTGATGATATTGTCATGGTTTTTCTGTTTCATTGAAAAAATGGGATGCAGTGTTCAGATTTTAGTGTGAATCCTTGATATTTATTTTCCAGCTGCCTAAAACTGGAAGCATTATAAGGCAGCATGGCACAATGTACATTACGTGTGATATAAATGGAGAAAAGCACGGATACAAGCAGGCCACAAAGCATAAACTGATACAGCCTTGCTATGCTTCCAACTCTGCAGTTAGCATGGGGTTTTTCTTTCTTTCAAGCATCTGCACTGTATTTTAATATAGGTAAGACCCCTGTATGTGTTTGGAGATATTCCTCATAGCTGCGTTATTTTGTCTGTGACCTTATCTAATCTAGGGTATTTGTATTTTCTGTTTCTTCTTCCACGGTTCAGATAACTTTTCCTGAAAATGCTGATTGATGGCACAGTGCCTGGTTGTTGGGCAGGCGCCTTCCCAGGCCAGTCAGGCTCAAAGTTGCTGCTTTATTAAGAGGTACTTTTTACTTCTTTCAGATGTGAAACATGTAGCGAAGAGGAAGCTAAGTACAGATGTCCACGATGCATGAAATATTCATGCAGGTATCTATTATCTGAATTAAACTGTTTTGGTTATTTTCCCCACTCATGCTGAACGTGGCATGTTAATGTTTTTCTGTTTATCATTTCAGTCTATTGTGTGTAAAGAAGCACAAGCTTGCACTGAACTGTAATGGAGTCAGGGATAAAACAGCATTTATCTCTGTAAATGAATTTACGGACTTGAACCTTTTGAGTGGTAAGAATATCCCTTGTGCTTTTTAAAATTAATTGTTTTTACTATGTTAGCACTACATTTCTCTTTGTTCTTTTTTTACTGTCAGATTATCGTTTCCTGGAAGATGTAGGAAGGACAGCTGATGCTGCTGCTCGACATACTACTATGCATAGTCCAACAGCAAAAAAACTTGTAAGTTTTAAATTGTTAGCTTGGCCTTTTGGAGATAAGGTTGACTGCCTTTGAATTCCCACTGAGGCAGTCCCAATCCAGATTTCAGAGCTGATACCTCTCTTATGAAGGTATGAATGACACTGAATTTTAGAGCTAGAAATCAAAAGAAGTCTCTAGGTTTATGTAATATTGATGGCTACATCTAGTTGTTTAGAAGAGATTTCTAAGTGTACGTTCTTAAAATTCATGCATGACCACTCTTGATGTGTGATGATAGATGTATGTTAAGAAAGCCTGAATGTTTCTTTCCACCTCCACAACTTTTTTGAATTAAGTACAAAATTCCCAGTTGAACAGTGGATCTATTAATTGCCTAAAAATTACTATGTGCTTCCCCATATACCAAATGAAGGTAACTAGAGTTCTGCAAAGAATAAATCTAAGCAACAGCAAAGTAAAAGCCCACCTTCTAAAGGTCAGAGGGGTTTTGATTGAAACTCTTTCAATTCCGGTAAAGCATTAATCACAGAATCATATGGCATTTCCTGAAAGTCCTATGATCATAAACCATGAAGACCAAGATCAAGATGGAAAAAAACAAAACAAAGAAACAAAAACCCAGAACAAACAAACACCAAAAAACACCAACAAAACAGAAAAACAAAGTCTACTCCAAAATACTTTGACTCGTTGGTATGTCACAGAAAGGGATCAGGGCCAAGTTGTTTTCCAGTCTTATGAAGGTGTCTTTAAATACAGCACTAAACTCAGTTGGTCGGAGCTCATGTTGATGACAAAGTAAATTTAGAAGATTCCAACTTTCTCTCAGGCTGAAGTCATATTCTGTGTGTTTGCGTGCACCATGGTGTCTTGAAAACCTGCGCTGAAGATGGTGAGATACTACATAGGTAGCAGATTTTAGGGTGTGGTGCTAGGCATGTTTATGGGATGATATCCTTAGTGCTACCTTCAAATCAGAATTTGTCAGAGTGGCTGAGATGGTCCTTGTGCATCCCTTCTGCTAGTGGGGTTGTAGCCCAAAAAACAGCTCCATGGGTGATATCACACCCACAATGGCTGGCTGTGGCTCTCATGGTGTGTTAAAGAACTTTTACTATAAAGAGGTCATTGGCATGTTGTTTGTTAACCATGGGAAAACTTCACCTGAAAATGGTTCGGATGGTTTCTAGGCTTACTTTATTAACTTTTTTGTTTGTGATGATTTTTTTTTTTTAAAGTCAAAGGAAGTACTTCGTTAAATGTGGCCTTTTCTACAATTTTCCTATAATTTCTTTCAGCATTACTCTCTCATTGTTTTAACTTTCAGGTTTTGAATATATTACTCAGATTTTTTTAATTGTTTTTATTTTTTGCTAGTTATATTGCTTGAGAAACAAAGCTCGAAGGTGTAATATTGACCTGAGAACGCTGCCCGTTGGATTTACAAAAAGAAGAGAAAATTCAACCACCTTCAATTGCATGTGAGTCTTCAGTTGGTTAGTCGGCAATATTTTGTTTTCACTGAACGCATGATGATGAGAGTCTGAATTCCTACTGATATGCTTGCTTTTAAAATCTGTTAGATGCACTGTTTTTTTACAAAAACTCTCTAGATTTAATATTTTCATGCTATGAGTTTTCATTTTTTAGGCTCTTTGAGTTCAGTTTAACAGCTTATGCAATTCATGCTTTATTTTTCAAATACCAACACTGAGTAACAGGAGGAAGAATCAGCACTGTTGTGTTTTTCCATCTTTTAATTAACATTGAGTTTTGTTGCTGGAAAAAGAGAACACTTCTTTAAAGGTTTATGCTAGAGGATTGATGTAGGATGATTGCAAAATTCCCTTTCTCTGACAAGGCTGACTTGAAGTCTGAAGAGGTGCTTGCAATACAGTTAACTGTTGCATGCTGTGCTGGGAGTTGCTACGCTGGAGGAGGTGGATGCTTGATATGGCACAGGTTAGAGAGACAGGTATTAATTCGGGAAGAAGGCTAACAAGACTTTAAATGTACTTCCCTTTATCCACTCTGTGGGTTTTCTCTGATATCCAGGGCTTGCATTTTAAAGTATTTTCACAGTAAAAATAAAAAAAACATTGGGAAGTATTTCGTTATGGCAGGAAACAGGTCTAGAGTTCAGCTTGATGATCTACTGGGAGCAAATATAAGTGCCTTCTGAGCGTCTCACAGTAATCAGCGGTGCCAGCTACCCCCATGGCTCCTCTGCTTGTTTTCCTCGTGGTCCCAGTTTTGGTGGGAAGTTCTGCTTTCGGGGTGCGTTTTTCCCTCTGTGCCCCGAGGT
>NW_009611808.1:0-1068 GCF_000690535.1 Cariama cristata
GCTGACCTAACCCACCCCGTTAATGTTGGCAGGACTACTTTCTTCTTGTCCTTTAGGGCTCTCCTTTAAAATACTGGTTTTTTGTTGTGCTTTGTTGTGTTGTTTTTTTTTTTCTGGGATGCAGGTGATGCAGAGTCCCTGCTTGAGGTAGCTCATCGCCCAGCTTTCAGTGTGCAGCACTTGTACAAATAGTAAGCGCTCGCTGGAGGAATTTTAGACCTTATTGAGATTAAAGCCCTAACCAGCATCTCCTTTTGTTGCAGGCTTTTAAAAATAGGCTCCACAGGCATGGTAATAGCAGCGTTGTAACCATGGCAATGGGAGGACGGCAGGGCTGGCGGGCAGGGATCCCTTATCGGACCAGCTGGCGTGGCTGCGGGCTGGACCGGGGCGGCACAGGGTGAGGCGTCAGGCTCAGGAAGGGACTCGGAGCCCCAGCACATGTCTGTTTTCCCCCAGCTGGGTCAGGTAGCCTAATAAAAAGAATAACATAACTGTAGTTGATCGTGCCTCGAGCAGGGAAGCAGCCCCGATGGTCATTCAAGGTCCCTTTTAGTCCTGTGGCTCTGTTTTAATAGAGAGCGCTGACTTCTTCTCTGCGTGCTGTGCATTCAAGCGTATGCTGATCTGCTGCTGATACCAACAGAAGGTCTCTGAACATCAAGAAACCAGAATATCCTCATTAAGGATCTGCTCGGAGGATGTGAGAGTAATATATTGCTCGTTGAGCGGAGGCTGACTTTGTGCAGCAATAAAACATGAATATTAAACAGGAAGCCAATGACACTTCTGAAACATGCCTGAGACAGTAATCCAGATGCTGTTCGGGGATATAGTACAGCCCTTAAGCCTTATGTCTATGCTACTCGGGTTTTTTCTTTTTTTTTTTTTCTTTTTTAATACTGCATCTGCATAGTTGGGGGCAGGGAGGGGGGGCACAGTAAGAGAAAACCCAGATTTTTGGGGCTGGTTTCCTGAGGAGGTGGGGGTTAGGCTGTTAGCTCGGTGTGTCTGCGCACCAGTCCCCCTCTTTATAGGGTCGCAGGCTGCCTGAGCCAGGGAGGGGGC
>NW_009611809.1:0-214 GCF_000690535.1 Cariama cristata
GCAAGGAGGGGATCACAAACAGTGGCAGCGGTAAAGCAAAAAGCAGAGCTCAAATGCGCTGTTGCTTTTTTATTTGCCCTCTGGTGAACGTGCCACCATTTCAACCTCTGCCTCAGGGACAGGGACACGGGTGAGAGGCAGCCCCGGGGCTCAGACCCTGCTCTGGGCTGCTGGGTCCCATCGCAGGGGTCAGCCCCAGTGGTGGGGGGGTGGC
>NW_009611809.1:305-7295 GCF_000690535.1 Cariama cristata
CGAGAAATTTCTTTTTTTTTTGGTGTTTTTTTAAGCTTATCAGTTGACGAGTGGGGATCTGACCAGCTCGCAGGTGAGCTAGTGGCAGCTCTGTGCTTGGTGTGGAGCTCTGGCCCAGGGACTGCCAAAGCCCTGGAAAGATCCTGGTGACTTCTGAGCAGGGTGGCCATTTCTCAGCTAGGACAGGTACCGGCTCGGTGCAGCCGTGGCCTAGAAAGCAGCAGGTAAGTAAGGATGTCCCAGACTGTGCCTCACCACAGGGCCAGTCCCAGTGCCATCAGATGTGGTGAAAATGGGCTGGAGATGGTGCTGGGAAGTGCAGCCTGCTCCTGTCGTGCAAGGTCATGTCTGCAGTGTGATGCATGATGTCTTCGTGATGTTATAGTGCAAGCTGGCAGTTATTTTAGTGGCAGAGTGGGAGGCTCAAACCTTCCTCTCCCCATCGCAAGGGGGAAGATAAAAGGAGGAGCTTTGCTTGCGGGCTTTCCTGCCCGAAGTAGCCTCTGCTCTTGCTGACACCTCACCCTCGCTGAGCCAGGGAGGCAATCCAAAAAGCAGAGCTGCAAGCAAGGAGAGAGCAGACAACATCTTTAAGCTGTGATCGTTGAAGAATATTAACCGATCCTGGGCTTTGTGTCTGCCAAAAAGCGATGCTTGAGCAACGTGGCGCCGGGAATCCTGAAGTCACTTTTGTAGCCTTGGAAAATGCAGCTGCTTTGGGATTTCAGCCCAAGACGGCTGTTATTATCAACTGCGCAGAATGAAGCTTCTGTTGGGAGCTTTTACCAAGGCCATCAGTCTTCCCAAATAGTGGTTGTTTTTATCACCTGGCAGTAATGATACTCTCTGGTCCCTTTACTATCCGAGCCTGTTCCCAAAGTGAGACTGGGAAACTAATTTAGGGCTTGCCCCCTCCGAGGGAAACCGCTTACAATTTTCTGCCAGGTAGCCCTTACCATTGTGAGAATGGGCACAGCTCACCTAATAAAAACCTTGCTGACAGACACGACCTCCTGGAGGTTCATCTAAGTCATTCGTGGCGGAGCAGAGCAACATATATCACAGCTGAAATACGTGCCAAGCAGCAATCCTAATGCACGCGGTGCCTCTGCTGTAATTGATTCGCAGGCAGGGCAAATACTCGGTGGAGAGTGTGAGGGGCTCTGTGTACTCTCCTGGCTAAACCATTATAATGGTATGTGAAATGGTATTGCTGAAGCCCATGGCTAAAATCCAGCTTGTGGGCTGGCTGGCTGTAAAACCACAATGCCCGAAATATGCCCATCCCTGCAGGCGTTGGCTGGGGCATCTGGGCTCCAGTTCAGAAGGAAACACATTAAAAAACAGATCAGAAGTGATGACTCTTGCCCGTAATGTCTGTGCAGCATCACACGTGCATCAACTTCCTTTTTTTTGGCCAATGCTGGGATTTATTGTTCCTCCAGGTAAAAGTTGAACAAGGACGGGCCTTGTCCAGTTGCTGGTTTCGGTCGGTAAATGCAGCAGGTGCCCTGGGTGGGAGCCACTGCCGCCTGCCGCCTGGGACCCGTGTGTCCTGACCCCCCGCTCCCAGGGATGGGGTGAGTGACGGGACCGACGCCACTTCTTAAAACCACAAGGAGTTGTGAATTTTAGGGATGGCTAAAATTGACGGGGATGGCTTGGTGTGGCACCATGGCTCCTCTCCCACCTGGGCTGTAAAGCACAAGGTGGCTCTGGGGACACCCAAGTCCCCTGCACTAGGAAATAGCCCTAAATTTTGTCTCTCGTCTGGCACCTCATATGTGCTGGTGGGGACAGCTGCGGTACTGCCTGCCCGTTGCTCAGCAGTGGGGGGACACGGCGCACAGAGGTGCCCAGAGAAGTGTGAAACCTCACTGGACACCCCTAAGCAGCCCCCCCTAAAAATATTGGCTGGCTGGGGGAGTGGGCGGCGGGGAAAGGCTGCCGTCTCCCAGCAAGGTGCTTAATTTCTTCAGCTGCACAAGGCTGCTTTGCCTTGCATCCCGCTGCACGGGATCAGGCGGTATTAGAGGCTTGATCCTTGGGAGGTGCTGGGGGAAATGTCTTACAGCGCGAAACTGGAGGAGCTCAGCCTGTTTAGCTTATTAAAAAGAAGATCAAGAGGTGACTTAATTGTGCTGTGTGAAGTACCTTCACAGGGAGAGAAAGGCAGGTATTAAAGGGCTGCTTAATCTAAAGGAGAAAGGCATCACATGAGCCCACGCCTGAAGCCAGACAAATTCAAATTGGGAATCAAACAGACCTTTTAAAAAGTGAGTGTTAATAAAGATTAAACTACCCAGGAGAGCAGCATATTCCCTTGCCTTTGATATACTTAGACCCAAAACTGCACCATACACTTCAGCCAAGCAGGAGTTCCTGAGCTGAGTACAGGAATAATTGGGAGCCAGGCTCGGCCCTGCGTCGGGGAGGTCAGGCGAGAGGATCTAATGGTCTCTGCCGGCCGTCGGTCCTCCCGCACCCGGCGGCTGTGATGTCTGTGCCTGCGGCTGGCCGGCTGACGGGGACACGGCTCTACCAAGAAAAATTGGTGGAGAAATGCAAGGAACACGGCACTGTGTCAGCAGGGACAAGAAGACAGGCGAAGACTGACAGGAATGTGGGGAGAGTCAAAATGTTAGAAAGGAAAGGCTTTTAGTCAGCAAATGGCTCTTTATAAAAAAACAGATTAACTCTGTGGATATTAGCAGACATGTAAATTTTTTTTTACGTAGCCACCTCCAATTTTTCTCACAATTCCTTAAAAGTAAAACCATCTCTCAAGCTTTATATTGACCAGAAAATCAAGGTTTCAACAGGAAAACCTCATTTGGAGAAAGAAAAAGACAAACCATATCCCAATTTAATCTAAGAAGGGTATGGTGAAACAATACCTGAAAAAACCTCAGTGAGACCCAGGGGTGGCTCAGGGACTGCTGCCCACTTGACGATGCCGAAGTATGTCGGGAACTGATTTTCCTCTTCCTCTTTATGAGGCAGTCCTGAGGGCTGGCAGGTGAGTATGACTGCAGAGAGGACCTGCCTTGGGTTGCCCTCATCATTTTTAATAGTGCTGTTATTCGGCAGAGCTCATCTCCCCCTCCGTGCTTGGGGTCACTGCCCCGGCCCTGCGGGATGGGGTGCCGGGAGCAGCACTTTGAGATGCAGCAGAGGAGCGTGGAGGGAGCAGCGAGGCTCAGACACCCACGGGCTGAGCAACAGGCGCCTTCAGCAAAGGATGGAGCCTGCGGAGGGCTCGTGCTGAGAAGTTGTTGTTCAAGGTGCTTTTCATAATATTTTAAAAAAATGTGTTTGCTTCCTCTTGCAAATGTTCAAACATCTTTAAAGTGTCTGTGGTGCCAAGCTGCTTCTCGCCCTGTTTTAAGAGAAAATAAGCTTTCTTTAAGGAAAAGGAGCTACAAAAAGCACAGCAAGCCCAAAGTTAACAGCGAGCAGATCGAAACTAAATTAACGCCAGCAAGATTTCAGCTGCCCCTCCAAAATATTGTGTCTTACGGCAAAGGGTCCGGGAAAAGATGGGAGAACAGATTGTTTTAGCTCATCTTCATGGTGTCTCTGCAGCACAGATGAAGCTCAGGCTGGGTCCCCTTCCCCTTGCCAAGCCTGCAGTGGGGACTCCCAGTCCCTAAAAGTGGACAGTTGGAGTCACAGCCTTGGCAGTGCCATGAGCACCTGTGGGTCCAGCATAGTGGGGGGGATGCGACTTGGGATGCTGCTGCTGGCCAGTTTGGAGAAGCATCACCTGCAAAACCAGAGCATGAGCCCGAAAAAAGAGCCTGGTGGTGAGAAGGAGGTAAGGGACAGGGAAGGAGACCCTGGCCCTTCTCCTTTGTTGTAAAGACAGAGGCAAGAATGCGCGGGCGTGTTAGCCATTGGCCATGGTGTCAGAGCTCGGTGTGGGTTACGCTGGCCAGCTTCAGTGATGGAAATAAATAGGCAGCTAACAGTGAATTCGTCTTTGTAACAGAAAATAGTCAAAACAGCTTGAGAACTATTCATAATGAGAGCTCTGAGAACAGCCAATGCTACACACCCAGAGAGCGAATACTGTCATTAAGCACTCTTTGGATGTCAGTCCCAGCAGTTCATTATCCCCCATCACTGCTTGGGGAGGGCGGAGGAGGAGAAATAGGGGTGAGGGTTTTTTTTTTTAAGTAATGCTTTTTTTTTTTTTTCCCCTAAATTAATCTCCACTGTAAAGCAGAGCAACAAAGGAGCAGTATAAAGACGTCAAGGCTGGAGCATGGGGCTCTTTTGGAAGAACCAGTCAGGAAAATCATGGATGGACTGGTAGGGGACGGGGATGGCCTCATGGTGAGCAGGGCTGCAGCCTGCCTCAGCGGGGTGGAGGGCCCTCTGCGGAGCGAGGTTATGCGGGAGTACAGCTGGCACAGGGATCCGCTGCCGTGGATGCGAGCTGAAGGTAGGGCTGTGGGGCTGCAGCAGTGGCGCGGGGATGGGGAAGGCCAGGCTGTGGGTTAGACATGCATGTGCGAGTCTGGCACAGCTAACAGCAGTCCATTCACCTGTGCAGCAATCTGTCACACTCAGTCCGCATGGCTGCCGTGGCACGGCACGGCACAGCATGGTACAGCACGGCACAGCATGGTACGGCATGGCACAGCACGGCACAGCACGTGGGATGCCTCTGGGCAGGCAGCCTGCTCTGCTCCTGCACCCTGCGTCTGTGTCCCAGCGAGCTAACCCTGCATTGAGCCAGGCGTGTCAGCAGCATGTCAAAAACCTGCACACGGGGACCACGATGGTTCTGCAGCTGCCACGTGTCCCTTTGGGGCATGGAGCTGGCTGGGGGCACCTCTCTGACCCATCTGCCACGTGTTCAGGCCATGGTGGGGTGCCCGCAGAGCCTCACGGGCTGCGATGGCACCTGGCAGCTCCTGGGTTTTGTAGCACTGCAGGCGGTCCGCAGCCGCTTGACACAGGGCACCCGGGAAGGGGCCGGGTCTCTGGATCTTCCCTTCCCTTTTCTTGCAGGAGTGTTCTTCATTCAGCCCACAGCTGGCACTGCCAAGGCTGATCACACCCGTCACTGCTGGCTGCGGAGGGAGAGCCCTTGCACGGCTCTGGCCCTTGCACGGCTCTGGCCCTTGCAGCACATCTCCAGCAAAGGCTTTGCTGCTCAATGCCACCAAAACACAATTCCAACCTTGATTTTAATCTATTTTGTTAATGATTTGTATTTATCTCTATGCTTTCCTTCTTCTTTTTAAAGCTATGGCTTCTGGGTGTATTTTTTTCCTCTGAAAGTACAAACAAAAATTTACTTCTAAGACCCTGGCTAACACTTCTGGCCCACATTGGGCAGCAGCTCCAGCAGACGTCAGCTCCAGCCCCACCACCCCTTCACAGCGAATGCTGCACCGAGTGCCGGGGACGCTCCTTCTCCGTGTGAGGATGCCCACTCACGAGCAGGTTGCAGCTTCCCCACGTGGATGCAGGTGGGTGTCCTGGGCTGTGCCCCCGAAGCCCCTGCGCACATGTAGGGCCCCCTCCCCATGGGGACTGCAGCGCAGGGAGGCAGCCAGGAGGAGTGAGTCTCCCAGCTGGTGTCCTGCAGTGGGTGCAATCCCGTAGTTGCCTGCACTCAGGGAGGAGGCACAGGATGCCGATCCTGGAGTGGGTACAGGGCTGGCAGCACTGTCCGTGTTTGCAGACCGAGCCAAAGTGTATCTTGCCTAGGCTAGATGGGGTCATCAACAGCTGGTGTTTCATAATTAGCCTCCTCGTTCGAAAAAGAAGTGTTTGTTTTTGTCTGGAACAGCATTACAGTGCAGCTTGGGTTGTATGTCCACAGATTTTTAGGACATGAATTTCCCCGTATGCCCAGAGGACACGTCTGCACCCTGCTTGTCCAGTTAGAGGAGCCTGGCACCCTGCTGCTACCATCCAAATTCGCCAGGGCATCCCTCAGGTGTCAGGAGGAAGGTGGATGGGGCTTGTTAAAACTTGTGCAAATATTTTCCCAGCCTGCCAAGTTGCCTGAGCAGCTGCAATGAGTCACTGTGACTGCGCCATTGCTCCGTCCCTGCGCTTCATCAGCATTATCTCCCCTTCATCTCCAGTATCTGGGGGAATCATCATCATTTATTCCCAAGTCAGGATGCTGAATCTCTTCAATTCCAGCAACATTGCTGTGTTCAAAACCTTGTCATTATCCCGAGGCTGATAACCTCAGGCAGAGGTGTTCATTTTTTAAGTCATTGAGCAATGTCCTGTTTGCAGCACCGTGGATATCCAGAAATACACAAGATACAGCAGCCCTTTCCATCCTCCCAAATCACCTGCCAACCCTCCACTGTCTGACCCGGCCTCACCGTCCTGCTTAGCCCTTGAAATAGACCCTGGTTTAGAGCAGCTGGGCTACAGGGCATGTTACAGCCCCCTCCTCACGTGCCACAGCCTGGCATCGCAGCGCGGCAGGGGCTGCAGATCGCTATTTTAGTGGTTTTATCATGACACCCAAAGCATTACAGCGGCTCATTCCCAAGTGTGGTACTGCTCTGTTTTAATGAGCTTTGGAGATGATTGCATCGGCAGCAGGGACCCGGCTGTTTGACGGCGGTCAGCGGAATGGTGTGCACCGAGGGCCCCGCCCCTGCCTGCAGCCCCAGCTGGGGCAATGCCGATAGTAGGGCTGGGCTGCGGCTGAGACCTGAAACTGCCTTAGAAAGTGTGCTTAAAGGGGCCTGCTCTTATCCAGCTCTTCCCCTTAAATTGAGGCTGACGCTGTTTCTAATCTCAAAGTCTATCTTCTCCTTTGAAAAGAAAAAAGAAAAAAAAAAGACTATTTTTGAAACAGCATCCAAGTGGGACTCTGTGACTCGCTCCGTAACACCGCCAGGCCCAGACGAGGATGCTCCTCGCTGGTACCTGTGTCTGCATCTGGCCTCTGCAGAGCTGGTGGGGCCAAGGCTGGGGGTCCTCATCCCAGGGAGGTGGGCTAGT